>NC_068962.1:18297434-18486172 GCF_026419915.1 Harpia harpyja | reverse complement strand
AGAAGGAGCCGGACGTTTGCCTTTTCGGCAAGAGGCTCTGCCGCGGCCGAGCGCCATAAGATGTTGCGTCTCTGGGCAAGCACAGATCCCAGTGTTGTTGTGCCTGTAGGTAGGGCACCAAGGCACCGTGAAGAGCAGCAAGAGCTTTCAGGGCTGGGCCCTTCCTTGTGGGAGAAGGAGCCGGACGTTTGCCTTTTCAGCAAGAGGCTCTGCCGCGTCCGAGCGCCATGAGATGTTGCGTCTCTGGGAAAGCAACAGATCCCCACTGCTGTTGTGCCTGTAGGTAGGGCTCCAACGATAGGTGAGAGCAGCAAGAGCTTTCAGGGCTGGGCCCTTCCTTGTGGGAGAAGGAGCCGGACGTTTGCCTTTTCGGCAAGAGGTAGGGCTCCAACGGTAGGGTGAAGAGCAGCAACAGCTTTCAGGGCTGGGCCCTTCCTTGTGGGAGAAGGAGCCGGACGTTTGCCTTTTCGGCAAGAGGCTCTCCCGCGGCCGAGCCCAATGAGATGTTGCGTCTCTGGGAAAGCACAGATCCCCACTGCTGTTGTGCCTGTAGATAGGGCGCCAAGGCACCGTGAAGAGCAGCAAGAGCTTTCAGGGCTGGGCCCTTCCTTGTGGGAGAAGGAGCCGGACGTTTGCCTTTTCGGCAAGAGGCTCTGCCGCGCGCCGAGAGCCATGAGATGTTGCGTCTCTGGGAAAGCACAGATCCCCAGTGCTGTTTGTGCCTGTAGATAGGGCGCCAAGGCACCGTGAAGAGCAGCAAGAGCTTTCAGGGCTGGGCCCTTCCTTGTGGGAGAAGGAGCCGGACGTTTGCCTTTTCGGCAAGAGGCTCTGCCGCCGCCAAGAGCCATGAGATGTTGCGTCTCTGGGAAAGCACAGATCCCCACTGCTGCTGTGCCTGTAGGTAGGACGCCAAGGCACCGTGAAGAGCAGCAAGAGCTTTCAGGGCTGGGCCCTTCCTTGTGGGAGAAGGAGCCGGACGTTTGCCTTTTCGGCAAGAGGCTCTACCGCAGCCGAGCGCCATGAGATTTTGCGTCTCTGGGAAAGCACAGATCCCCCAGTGCTCTTGTGCCTGTAGGTAGGGCGCCAAGGCACCGTGAAGAGCAGCAAGAGCTTTCAGGGCTGGGCCCTTCCTTGTGGGAGAAGGAGCGGACGTTTGCCTTTTCGGCAAGAGGCTCTGCCGCGGCCGAGCGCCATGAGATGTTGCGTCTCTGGGAAAGCACAGATCCCCACTGCTGCTGTGCCTGTAGATAGGGCGCCAAGGCACCGTGAAGAGCAGCAAGAGCTTTCAGGGCTGGGCCCTTCCTTGTGGGAGAAGGAGCCGGACGTTTGCCTTTTCGGCAAGAGGCTCTCCAACGGCCGAGCGCCATGAGATGTTGCGTCTCTGGGAAAGCACAGATCCCCAATGCTTCTGTTGTGCCTGTAGACAGAGCACCAAGGCACCGTGAAGAGCAGCAAGAGCTTTCAGGGCTGGGCCCTTCCTTGTGGGAGAAGGAGCCGGACGTTTGCCTTTTCGGCAAGAGGCGCTGCCGCGGCCGAGGGCCATGAGATGTTGCGTCTCTGGGAAAGCACAGATCCCCACTGCTGTTGTGCCTGTAGATAGGGCGCCAAGGCACCGTGAAGAGCAGGAACAGCTTTCAGGGCTGGGCCCTTCCTTGTGGGAGAAGGAGCCAGACGTTTGCCTTTTCGGCAAGAGGCTCTGCCGCGGCCGAGCGCCATGAGATGTTGCGTCTCTGGGAAAGCACAGATCCCCACTGCTGTTGTGCCTGTAGATAGAGCGCCAAGGCACCGTGAAGAGCAGCAAGAGCTTTCAGGGGCTGGGCCCTTCCTTGTGGGAGAGGAGCCGGACGTTTGCCTTTTCGGCAAGAGGCTCTGCCGCGGCCCGAGCGCCATAAGACGTTGCGTCTCTGGGCAAGCACAGATCCCCAGTGTTGTTGTGCCTGTAGGTAGGGCACCAAGGCACCGTGAAGAGCAGCAAGAGCTTTCAGGGCTGGGCCCTTCCTTGTGGGGGAAGGAGCCGGACGTTTGCCTTTTCAGCAAGAGGCTCTGCCGCGGCCGAGCGCCATGAGATGTTGCGTCTCTGGGAAAGCACAGATCCCCACTGCTGTTGTGCCTGTAGGTAGGGCTCCAACGATAGGTGAAGAGCAGCAAGAGCTTTCAGGGCTGGGCCCTTCCTTGTGGGAGAAGGAGCCGGACGTTTGCCTTTTCGGCAAGAGGCTCTCCCGCGGCCGAGCCCCATGAGATGTTGCGTCTCTGGGAAAGCACAGATCCCCACTGCTGTTGTGCCTGTAGGTAGGGCTCCAACGGTAGGTGAAGAGCAGCAAGAGCTTTCAGGGCTGGGCCCTTCCTTGTGGGAGAAGGAGCCGGACGTTTTGCCTTTTCGGCAAGAGGCTCTGCCGCGGCCGAGCGCCATAAGATGTTGCGTCTCTGGGAAAGCACAGATCCCCAGTGTTGTTGTGCCTGTAGGTAGGGCACCAAGGCACCGTGAAGAGCAGGAACAGCTTTCAGGGCTGGGCCCTGCCTTGTGGGAGAAGGAGCCGGACGTTTGCCTTTTCGGCAAGAGGCTCTGCCGCGGCCGAGGGCCATGAGATGTTGCGTCTCTGGGGAAAGCACAGATCCCCACTGCTGTTGTGCCTATAGATAGGGCGCCAAGTCACCGTGAAGAGCAGGAACAGCTTTCAGGGCTGGGCCCTTCCTTGTGGGAGAAGGAGCCAGACGTTTGCCTTTTCGGCAAGAGGCACTGCCGTGGCCGAGCGCCATGAGATGTTGCGTCTCTGGGAAAGCACAGATCCCCACTGCTGTTGTGCCTGTAGATAGAGCGCCAAGGCACCGTGAAGAGCAGCAAGAGCTTTCAGGGCTGGGCCCTTCCTTGTGGGAGAAGGAGCCAGACGTTTGCCTTTTCGGCAAGAGGCTCTGCCGCGGCCGAGCGCCATGAGATGTTGCGTCTCTGGGAAAGCACAGATCCCCACTGCTGTTGTGCCTGTAGGTAGGGCTCCAACGGTAGGTGAAGAGCAGCAAGAGCTTTCAGGGCTGGGCCCTTCCTTGTGGGAGAAGGAGCCGGACGTTTGCCTTTTCGGCAAGAGGCTCTGCCGCGGCCGAGCGCCATGAGATGTTGCGTCTCTGGGAAAGCACAGATCCCCAGTGCTGTTGTGCCTGTAGGTAGGGCTCCAACGGTAGGTGAAGAGCAGCAAGAGCATTCAGGGCTGGCCCTTCCTTGTGGGAGAAGGAGCCGGACGTTTGCCTTTTCGGCAAGAGGCTCTCCCGCGGCTGAGCCCCATGAGATGTTGCGTCTCTGGGAAAGCACAGATCCCCACTGCTGTTGTGCCTGTAGATAGGGCGCCAAGGCACCGTGAAGAGCAGCAAGAGCTTTCAGGGCTGGGCCCTTCCTTGTGGGAGAAGGAGCCGGACGTTTGCCTTTTTGGCAAGAGGCTCTGCCGCGGCCGAGCGCCATGAGATGTTGCGTCTCTGGGAAAGCACAGATCCCCACTGCTGCTGTGCCTGTAGATAGGGCGCCAAGGCACTGTGAAGAGCAGCAAGAGCTTTCAGGGCTGGGCCCTTCCTTGAGGGAGAAGGAGCCGGACGTTTGCCTTTTCGGCAAGAGGCGCTGCCAGCGGCCGAGCGCCATGAGATGTTGCGTCTCTGGGAAAGCACAGATCCCCACTGCTGTTGTACCTGTAGTAGGGCGCCAATGGTAGGTGAAGAGCAGCAAGAGCTTTCAGGGCTGGGCCCTTCCTTGTGGGAGAAGGAGCCGGACGTTTGCCTTTTCGGCAAGAGGCTCTGCCGCGGCCGAGCGCCATGAGATGTTGCGTCTCTGGGAAAGCACAGATCCCCACTGCTGCTGTGCCTGTAGATAGGGCGCCAAGGGTAGGTGAAGAGCAGCAACAGCTTTCAGGACTGGGCCCTTCCTTGTGGGAGAAGGAGCCGGACGTTTGCCTTTTCGGCAAGAGGCTCTGCCGCGGCCGAGCGCCATGAGATGTTGCGTCTCTGGGAAAGCACAGATCCCCAGTGCTGTTGTGCCTGTAGATAGGGCGCCAAGGCACCGTTGAAGAGCAGCAAGAGCTTTCAGGGCTGGGCCCTTCCTTGTGGGAGAAGGAGCCGGACGTTTGCCTTTTCGGCAAGAGGCGCTGCCGCGGCCGAGGGCCATGAGATGTTGCGTCTCTGGGAAAGCACAGATCCCCACTGCTGTTGTGCCTGTAGATAGGGCGCCAAGGCACCGTGAAGAGCAGGAACAGCTTTCAGGGCTGGGCCCTTCCTTGTGGGAGAAGGAGCCAGACGTTTGCCTTTTCGGCAAGAGGCTCTGCCGCGGCCGAGCGCCATGAGATGTTGCGTCTCTGGGAAAGCACAGATCCCCACTGCTGTTGTGCCTGTAGATAGAGCGCCAAGGCACCGTGAAGAGCAGCAAGAGCTTTCAGGGCTGGGCCCTTCCTTGTGGGAGAAGGAGCCGGACGTTTGCCTTTTCGGCAAGAGGCTCTGCCGCGGCCGAGCGCCATAAGACGTTGCGTCTCTGGGCAAGCACAGATCCCCAGTGTTGTTGTGCCTGTAGGTAGGGCACCAAGGCACCGTGAAGAGCAGCAAGAGCTTTCAGGGCTGGGCCCTTCCTTGTGGGGGAAGGAGCCGGACGTTTGCCTTTTCAGCAAGAGGCTCTGCCGCGGCCGAGCGCCATGAGAATGTTGCGTCTCTGGAAAGCACAGATCCCCACTGCTGTTGTGCCTGTAGGTAGGGCTCCAACGATAGGTGAAGAGCAGCAAGAGCTTTCAGGGCTGGGCCCTTCCTTGTGGGAGAAGGAGCCGGACGTTTGCCTTTTCGGCAAGAGGCTCTCCCGCGGCCGAGCCCCATGAGATGTTGCGTCTCTGGAAAGCACAGATCCCCACTGCTGTTGTGCCTGTAGGTAGGGCTCCAACGGTAGGTGAAGAGCAGCAAGAGCTTTCAGGGCTGGGCCCTTCCCTTGTGGGAGAAGGAGCCGGACGTTTGCCTTTTCGGCAAGAGGCTCTGCCGCGGCCGAGCGCCATAAGATGTTGCGTCTCTGGGAAAGCACAGATCCCCAGTGTTGTTGTGCCTGTAGGTAGGGCACCAAGGCACCGTGAAGAGCAGGAACAGCTTTCAGGGCTGGGCCCTGCCTTGTGGGAGAAGGAGCCGGACGTTTGCCTTTTCGGCAAGAGGCTCTGCCGCGGCCGAGGGCCATGAGATGTTGCGTCTCTGGGAAAGCACAGATCCCCACTGCTGTTGTGCCTATAGATAGGGCGCCAAGTCACCGTGAAGAGCAGGAACAGCTTTCAGGGCTGGGCCCTTCCTTGTGGGAGAAGGAGCCAGACGTTTGCCTTTTCGGCAAGAGGCACTGCCGTGGCCGAGCGCCATGAGATGTTGCGTCTCTGGGAAAGCACAGATCCCCACTGCTGTTGTGCCTGTAGATAGAGCGCCAAGGCACCGTGAAGAGCAGCAAGAGCTTTCAGGGCTGGGCCCTTCCTTGTGGGAGAAGGAGCCAGACGTTTGCCTTTTCGGCAAGAGGCTCTGCCGCGGCCGAGCGCCATGAGATGTTGCGTCTCTGGGAAAGCACAGATCCCCACTGCTGTTGTGCCTGTAGGTAGGGCTCCAACGGTAGGTGAAGAGCAGCAAGAGCTTTCAGGGCTGGGCCCTTCCTTGTGGGAGAAGGAGCCGGACGTTTGCCTTTTCGGCAAGAGGCTCTGCCGCGGCCGAGCGCCATGAGATGTTGCGTCTCTGGGAAAGCACAGATCCCCAGTGCTGTTGTGCCTGTAGGTAGGGCTCCAACGGTAGGTGAAGAGCAGCAAGAGCATTCAGGGCTGGGCCCTTCCTTGTGGGAGAAGGAGCCGGACGTTTGCCTTTTCGGCAAGAGGCTCTCCCGCGGCTGAGCCCCATGAGATGTTGCGTCTCTGGGAAAGCACAGATCCCCACTGCTGTTGTGCCTGTAGATAGGGCGCCAAGGCACCGTGAAGAGCAGCAAGAGCTTTCAGGGCTGGGCCCTTCCTTGTGGGAGAAGGAGCCGGACGTTTGCCTTTTCGGCAAGAGGCTCTGCCGCGGCCGAGCGCCATGAGATGTTGCGTCTCTGGGAAAGCACAGATCCCCACTGCTGTTGTGCCTGTAGATAGGGCGCCAAGGCACCGTGAAGAGCAGCAAGAGCTTTCAGGGCTGGGCCCTTCCTTGTGGGAGAAGGAGCCGGACGTTTGCCTTTTCGGCAAGAGGCTCTGCCGCGGCCGAGCGCCATGAGATGTTGCGTCTCTGGGAAAGCACAGATCCCCACTGCTGCTGTGCCTGTAGATAGGGCACCAAGGCACTGTGAAGAGCAGCAAGAGCTTTCAGGGCTGGGCCCTTCCTTGTGGGAGAAGGAGCCGGACGTTTGCCTTTTTGGCAAGAGGCTCTGCCGCGGCCGAGCGCCATGAGATGTTGCGTCTCTGGGAAAGCACAGATCCCACTGCTGCTGTGCCTGTAGATAGGGCGCCAAGGCACTGTGAAGAGCAGCAAGAGCTTTCAGGGCTGGGCCCTTCCTTGAGGGAGAAGGAGCCGGACGTTTGCCTTTTCGGCAAGAGGCGCTGCCGCGGCCCGAGCGCCATGAGATGTTGCGTCTCTGGGAAAGCACAGATCCCCACTGCTGTTGTACCTGTAGGTAGGGCGCCAATGGTAGGTGAAGAGCAGCAAGAGCTTTCAGGGCTGGGCCCTTCCTTGTGGGAGAAGGAGCCGGACGTTTGCCTTTTCGGCAAGAGGCTCTGCCGCGGCCGAGCGCCATGAGATGTTGCGTCTCTGGGAAAGCACAGATCCCCACTGCTGCTGTGCCTGTAGATAGGGCGCCAAGGGTAGGTGAAGAGCAGCAACAGCTTTCAGGACTGGGCCCTTCCTTGTGGGAGAAGGAGCCGGACGTTTGCCTTTTCGGCAAGAGGCTCTGCCGCGGCCGAGCGCCATGAGATGTTGCGTCTCTGGGAAAGCACAGATCCCCAGTGCTGTTGTGCCTGTAGATAGGGCCGCCAAGGCACCGTGAAGAGCAGCAAGAGCTTTCAGGGCTGGGCCCTTCCTTGTGGGAGAAGGAGCCGGACGTTTGCCTTTTCGGCAAGAGGCTCTCCAACGGCCGAGCGCCATGAGATGTTGCGTCTCTGGGAAAGCACAGATACCCAGTGCTGTTGTGCCTGTAGATAGGGCGCCAAGGCACCGTGAAGAGCAGCAAGAGCTTTCAGGGCTGGGCCCTTCCTTGAGGGAGAAGGAGCCGGACGTTTGCCTTTTCGGCAAGAGGCTCTGCCGCGGCCGAGCGCCATGAGATGTTGCGTCTCTGGGAAAGCACAGATCCCACTGCTGTTGTGCCTGTAGGTAGGGCTCCAACGGTAGGTGAAGAGCAGCAAGAGCTTTCAGGGCTGGGCCTTCCTTGTGGGAGAAGGAGCCGGACGTTTGCCTTTTCGGCAAGAGGCTCTGCCGCGGCCGAGCGCCATGAGATGTTGCGTCTCTGGGAAAGCACAGATCCCCAATGCTGCTGTTGTGCCTGTAGATAGGGCGCCAAGGCACCGTGAAGAGCAGCAACAGATTTCAGGGCTGGGCCCTTCCTTGTGGGAGAAGGAGCCGGACGTTTGCCTTTTCGGCAAGAGGCTCTGCCGCGCGCCGAGAGCCATGAGATGTTGCGTCTCTGGGAAAGCACAGATCCCCAGTGCTGTTGTGCCTGTAGATAGGGCGCCAAGGCACCGTGAAGAGCAGCAAGAGCTTTCAGGGCTGGGCCCTTCCTTGTGGGAGAAGGAGCCGGACGTTTGCCTTTTCGGCAAGAGGCTCTGCCGCCGCCAAGAGCCATGAGATGTTGCGTCTCTGGGAAAGCACAGATCCCCACTGCTGCTGTGCCTGTAGGTAGGACGCCAAGGCACCGTGAAGAGCAGCAAGAGCTTTCAGGGCTGGGCCCTTCCTTGTGGGAGAAGGAGCCGGACGTTTGCCTTTTCGGCAAGAGGCTCTGCCGCAGCCGAGCGCCATGAGATGTTGCGTCTCTGGGAAAGCACAGATCCCCAGTGCTCTTGTGCCTGTAGGTAGGGCGCCAAGGCACCGTGAAGAGCAGCAAGAGCTTTCAGGGCTGGGCCCTTCCTTGTGGGAGAAGGAGCCGGACGTTTGCCTTTTCGGCAAGAGGCTCTGCCGCGGCCGAGCGCCATGAGATGTTGCGTCTCTGGGAAAGCACAGATCCCCACTGCTGCTGTGCCTGTAGATAGGGCACCAAGGCACCGTGAAGAGCAGCAAGAGCTTTCAGGGCTGGGCCCTTCCTTGTGGGAGAAGGAGCCGGACGTTTACCTTTTCGGCAAGAGGCTCTCCAACGGCCGAGCGCCATGAGATGTTGCGTCTCTGATAAAGCACAGATCCCCACTGCTGTTGTGCCTGTAGATAGGGCGCCAAGGCACCGTGAAGAGCAGGAACAGCTTTCAGGGCTGGGCCCTTCCTTGTGGGAGAAGGAGCCAGACGTTTGCCTTTTCGGCAAGAGGCACTGCCGGGGCCGAGCGCCATGAGATGTTGCGTCTCTGGGAAAGCACAGATCCCCACTGCTGTTGTGCCTGTAGATAGAGCGCCAAGGCACCGTGAAGAGCAGCAAGAGCTTTCAGGGCTGGGCCCTTCCTTGTGGGAGAAGGAGCCGGACGTTTGCCTTTTCAGCAAGAGGCTCTGCCGCGTCCGATCGCCATGAGATGTTGCGTCTCTGGGAAAGCACAGATCCCCAGTGCTCTTGTGCCTGCAGGTAGGGCTCCAACGGTAGGTGAAGAGCAGCAAGAGCTTTCAGGGCTGGGCCCTTCCTTGTGGCAGAAGGAGCCGGACGTTTGCCTTTTCGGCAAGAGGCTCTGCCGCGGCCGAGCGCCATGAGATGTTGCGACTCTGGGAAAGCACAGATCCCCAGTGCTCTTGTGCCTGTAGGTAGGGCGCCAAGGAACCGTGAAGAGCAGCAAGAGCTTTCAGGGCTGGGCCCTTCCTTGTGGGAGAAGGAGCCGGACGTTTGCCTTTTCGGCAAGAGGCTCTGCCGCCGCCAAGAGCCATGAGATGTTGCGTCTCTGGGAAAGCACAGATCCCCACTGCTGCTGTGCCTGTAGGTAGGACGCCAAGGCACCGTGAAGAGCAGCAAGAGCTTTCAGGGCTGGGCCCTTCCTTGTGGGAGAAGGAGCCGGACGTTTGCCTTTTCGGCAAGAGGCTCTGCCGCAGCCGAGCGCCATGAGATGTTGCGTCTCTGGGAAAGCACAGATCCCCAGTGCTCTTGTGCCTGTAGGTAGGGCGCCAAGGCACCGTGAAGAGCAGCAAGAGCTTTCAGGGCTGGGCCCTTCCTTGTGGGAGAAGGAGCCGGACGTTTGCCTTTTCGGCAAGAGGCTCTGCCGCGGCCGAGCGCCATGAGATGTTGCGTCTCTGGGAAAGCACAGATCCCCAGTGCTGTTGTGCCTCTAGATAGGGCACCAAGGCACCGTGAAGAGCAGCAAGAGCTTTCAGGGCTGGGCCCTTCCTTGTGGGAGAAGGAGCCGGACGTTTACCTTTTCGGCAAGAGGCTCTCCAACGGCCGAGCGCCATGAGATGTTGCGTCTCTGATAAAGCACAGATCCCCACTGCTGTTGTGCCTGTAGATAGGGCGCCAAGGCACCGTGAAGAGCAGGAACAGCTTTCAGGGCTGGGCCCTTCCTTGTGGGAGAAGGAGCCAGACGTTTGCCTTTTCGGCAAGAGGCACTGCCGCGGCCGAGCGCCATGAGATGTTGCGTCTCTGGGAAAGCACAGATCCCCACTGCTGTTGTGCCTGTAGATAGAGCGCCAAGGCACCGTGAAGAGCAGCAAGAGCTTTCAGGGCTGGGCCCTTCCTTGTGGGAGAAGGAGCCGGACGTTTGCCTTTTCAGCAAGAGGCTCTGCCGCGTCCGAGCGCCATGACATGTTGCGTCTCTGGGAAAGCACAGATCCCCAGTGCTCTTGTGCCTGTAGGTAGGGCTCCAACGGTAGGTGAAGAGCAGCAAGAGCTTTCAGGGCTGGGCCCTTCCTTGTGGGAGAAGGAGCCGGACGTTTGCCTTTTCGGCAAGAGGCTCTGCCGCGGCCGAGCGCCATGAGATGTTGCGACTCTGGGAAAGCACAGATCCCCAGTGCTCTTGTGCCTGTAGGTAGGGCGCCAAGGAACCGTGAAGAGCAGCAAGAGCTTTCAGGGCTGGGCCCTGCCTTGTGGGAGAAGGAGCCGGACGTTTGCCTTTTCGGCAAGAGGCTCTGCCGCGGCCAAGAGCCATGAGATGTTGCGTCTCTGGGAAAGCACAGATCCCCACTGCTGCTGTGCCTGTAGGTAGGGCGCCAAGGCACCGTGAAGAGCAGCAAGAGCTTTCAGGGCTGGGCCCTTCCTTGTGGGAGAAGGAGCCGGACGTTTGCCTTTTCGGCAAGAGGCTCTGCCGCGGGCCGAGCGCCATGAGATGTTGCGTCTCTGGGAAAGCACAGATCCACACTGCTGTTGTACCTGTAGGTAGGGCGCCAATGGTAGGTGAAGAGCAGCAAGAGCTTTCAGGGCTGGGCCCTTCCTTGTGGGAGAAGGAGCCGGACGTTTGCCTTTTCGGCAAGAGGCTCTGCCGCGGCCGAGCGCCATGAGATGTTGCATCTCTGGGAAAGCACAGATCCCCACTGCTGCTGTGCCTGTAGATAGGGCGCGAAGGGTAGGTGAAGAGCAGCAACAGCTTTCAGGGCTGGGCCCTTCCTTGTGGGAGAAGGAGCCGGACGTTTGCCTTTTCGGCAAGAGGCTCTGCCGCGGCCGAGCCCCATGAGATGTTGCGTCTCTGGGAAAGCACAGATCCCCAGTGCTGTTGTGCCTGTAGATAGGGCACCAAGGCACCGTGAAGAGCAGCAAGAGCTTTCAGGGCTGGGCCCTTCCTTGTGGGAGAAGGAGCCGGACGTTTGCCTTTTCGGCAAGAGGCTCTCCAACGGCCGAGCGCCATGAGATGTTGCGTCTCTGGGAAAGCACAGATCCCCACTGCTGTTGTGCCTGTAGATAGGGCGCCAAGGCACCGTGAAGAGCAGCAAGAGCTTTCAGGGCTGGGCCCTTCCTTGTGGGAGAAGGAGCCGGACGTTTGCCTTTTCGGCAAGAGGCTCTGCCGCGGCCGAGCGCCATGAGATGTTGCGTCTCTGGGAAAGCACAGATCCCCACTGCTGCTGTGCCTGTAGATAGAGCGCCAAGGCACCGTGAAGAGCAGCAAGAGCTTTCAGGGCTGGGCCCTTCCTTGTGGGAGAAGGAGCCGGATGTTTGCCTTTTCAGCAAGAGGCTCTGCCGCGGTCGAGCGCCATGAGATGTTGCGTCTCTGGGAAAGCACAGATCCCCAGTGCTCTTGTGCCTGTAGATAGGGCGCCAAGGCACCGTGAAGAGCAGCAAGAGCTTTCAGGGCTGGGCCCTTCCTTGTGGGAGAAGGAGCCGGACGTTTGCCTTTTCGGCAAGAGGCTCTGCCGCTCGCCGAGAGCCATGAGATGTTGCGTCTCTGGGAAAGCAAGATCCCCACTGCTGTTGTACCTGTAGGTAGGGCGCCAAGGAACCGTGAAGAGCAGCAAGAGCTTTCAGGGCTGGGCCCTTCCTTGTGGGAGAAGGAGCCGGACGTTTGCCTTTTCGGCAATAGGCTCTGCCGCGGTCGAGCGCCATGAGATGTTGCGTCTCTGGGAAAGCACAGATCCCCAGTGTTGTTGTGCCTGTAGGTAGGGCACCAAGGCACCGTGAAGAGCAGGAACAGCTTTCAGGGCTGGGCCCTTCCTTGTGGGAGAAGGAGCCAGACGTTTGCCTTTTCGGCAAGAGGCACTGCCGCGGCCGAGCGCCATGAGATGTTGCGTCTCTGGGAAAGCACAGATCCCCACTGCTGTTGTGCCTGTAGATAGGGCGCCAAGGCACCGTGAAGAGCAACAAGAGCTTTCAGGGCTGGGCCCTTCCTTGTGGGAGAAGGAGCCGGACGTTTGCCTTTTCGGCAAGAGGCTCTGACGCGGCCAAGAGCCATGAGATGTTGCGTCTCTGGGAAAGCACAGATCCCCAGTGCTCTTGTGCCTGTAGGTAGGGCGCCAAGGCACCGTGAAGAGCAGCAAGAGCTTTCAGGGCTGGGCCCTTCCTTGTGGGAGAAGGAGCCGGACGTTTGCCTTTTCGGCAAGAGGCGCTGCCACGGCCGAGCGCCATGAGATGTTGCGTCTCTGGGAAAGCACAGATCCCCACTGCTGTTGTACCTGTAGGTAGGGCGCCAATGGTAGGTGAAGAGCAGCAAGAGCTTTCAGGGCTGGGCCCTTCCTTGTGGGAGAAGGAGCCGGACGTTTGCCTTTTCGGCAAGAGGCTCTGCCGCGGCCGAGCGCCATGAGATGTTGCATCTCTGGGAAAGCACAGATCCCCACTGCTGCTGTGCCTGTAGATAGGGCGCCAAGGCACCGTGAAGAGCAGCAACAGCTTTCAGGGCTGGGCCCTTCCTTGTGGGAGAAGGAGCCGGACGTTTGCCTTTTCGGCAAGAGGCTCTGCCGCGGCCGAGAGCCATGAGATGTTGCGTCTCTGGGAAAGCACAGATCCCCAGTGCTGTTGTGCCTGTAGATAGGGCACCAAGGCACCGTGAAGAGCAGCAAGAGCTTTCAGGGCTGGGCCCTTCCTTGTGGGAGAAGGAGCCGGACGTTTGCCTTTTCGGCCAGAGGCTTTCCAACGGCCGAGCGCCATGAGATGTTGCGTCTCTGGGAAAGCACAGATCCCCACTGCTGTTGTGCCTGTAGATAGGGCGCCAAGGCACCGTGAAGAGCAGCAAGAGCTTTCAGGGCTGGGCCCTTCCTTGTGGGAGAAGGAGCCGGACGTTTGCCTTTTCGGCAAGAGGCTCTGCCGCGGCCGAGCGCCATGAGATGTTGCGTCTCTGGGAAAGCACAGATCCCCACTGCTGCTGTGCCTGTAGATAGAGCGCCAAGGCACCGTGATGAGCAGCAAGAGCTTTCAGGGCTGGGCCCTTCCTTGAGGGAGAAGGAGCCGGACGTTTGCCTTTTCAGCAAGAGGCTCTGCCGCGGTCGAGCGCCATGAGATGTTGCGTCTCTGGGAAAACACAGATCCCCAGTGCTCTTGTGCCTGTAGGTAGGGCGCCAAGGCACCGTGAAGAGCAGCAAGAGCTTTCAGGGCTGGGCCCTTCTTTGTGGGAGAAGGAGCCGGACGTTTGCCTTTTCGGCAAGAGGCTCTGACGCGGCCGAGCGCCATGACATGTTGCGTCTCTGGGAAAGCACAGATCCCCACTGCTGTTGTGCCTGTAGGTAGGGCTCCAACGGTAGGTGAAGAGCAGCAAGAGCTTTCAGGGCTGGGCCCTTCCTTGTGGGAGAAGGAGCCGGACGTTTGCCTTTTCGGCAAGAGGCTCTGCCGCAGCGGAGCGCCATGAGATGTTGCGTCTCTGGGAAAGCACAGATCCCCAGTGCTCTTGTGCCTGTAGGTAGGGCGCCAAGGCACCGTGAAGAGCAGCAAGAGCTTTCAGGGCTGGGCCCTTCCTTGTGGGAGAAGGAGCCGGACGTTTGCCTTTTCGGCAAGAGGCTCTGCCGCGGCCGAGCGCCATGAGATGTTGCGTCTCTGGGAAAGCACAGATCCCCACTGCTGTTGTACCTGTAGGTAGGGCTGCAAGGGTAGGTGAAGAGCAGCAAGAGCTTTCAGGGCTGGGCCCTTCCTTGTGGGAGAAGGAGCCGGACGTTTGCCTTTTCGGCAAGAGGCTCTGCCGCGGCCGAGCGCCATGAGATGTTGCGTCTCTGGGAAAGCACAGATCCCCACTGCTGTTGTGCCTGTAGATAGGGCTCCAACGGTAGGTGAAGAGCAGCAAGAGCTTTCAGGGCTGGGCCCTTCCTTGTGGGAGAAGGAGCCGGACGTTTGCCTTTTCGGCAAGAGGCTCTGCCGCAGCCGAGCGCCATGAGATGTTGCGTCTCTGGGAAAGCACAGATCCCCACTGCTGCTGTGCCTGTAGATAGGGCGCCAAGGCACCGTGAAGAGCAGCAAGAGCTTTCAGGGCTGGGCCCTTCCTTGTGGGAGAAGGAGCCGGACGTTTGCCTTTTCGGCAAGAGGCTCTCCAACGGCCGAGCGCCATGAGATGTTGCGTCTCTGGGAAAGCACAGATCCCCAGTGCTGCTGTTGTGCCTGTAGATAGGGCGCCAAGGCACCGTGAAGAGCAGCAAGAGCTTTCAGGGCTGGGCCCTTCCTTGTGGGAGAAGGAGCCGGACGTTTGCCTTTTCGGCAAGAGGCGCTGCCGCGGCCGAGCGCCATGAGATGTTGTGTCTCTGGGAAAGCACAGATCCCCACTGCTGCTGTGCCTGTAGATAGAGCGCCAAGGCACCGTGAAGAGCAGGAACAGCTTTCAGGGCTGGGCCCTTCCTTGTGGGAGAAGGAGCCGGACGTTTGCCTTTTCGGCAAGAGTCTCTGGCGCGGCCGAGGGCCATGAGATGTTGCGTCTCTGGGAAAGCACAGATCCCCACTGCTGTTGTGCCTGTAGATAGGGCGCCAAGGCACCGTGAAGAGCAGCAAGAGCTTTCAGGGCTGGGCCCTTCCTTGTGGGAGAAGGAGCCGGATGTTTGCCTTTTCGGCAAGAGGCGCTGCCGCGGCCGAGCGCCATGAGATGTTGCGTCTCTGGGAAAGCACAGATCCCCAGTGCTCTTGTGCCTGTAGATAGGGCGCCAAGGCACCGTGAACAGCAGCAAGAGCTTTCAGGGCTGGGCCCTTCCTTGTGGGACAAGGAGCCGGACGTTTGCCTTTTCGGCAAGAGGCGCTGCCGCGGCCGAGCGCCATGAGATGTTGCGTCTCTGGGAAAGCACAGATCCCCACTGCTGCTGTGCCTGTAGATAGAGCGCCAAGGCACCGTGAAGAGCAGGAACAGCTTTCAGGGCTGGGCCCTTCCTTGTGGGAGAAGGAGCCGGACGTTTGCCTTTTCGGCAAGAGGCTCTGGCGCGGCCGAGGGCCATGAGATGTTGCGTCTCTGGGAAAGCACAGATCCCCACTGCTGTTGTGCCTGTAGATAGGGCGCCAAGGCACCGTGAAGAGCAGCAAGAGCTTTCAGGGCTGGGCCCTTCCTTGTGGGAGAAGGAGCCGGATGTTTGCCTTTTCGGCAAGAGGCTCTGCCGCGGTCGAGCGCCATGAGATGTTGCGTCTCTGGGAAAGCACAGATCCCCAGTGCTCTTGTGCCTGTAGATAGGGCGCCAAGGCACCGTGAAGAGCAGCAAGAGCTTTCAGGGCTGGGCCCTTCCTTGTGGGACAAGGAGCCGGACGTTTGCCTTTTCAGCAAGAGGCTCTGCCGCGGCCGAGCGCCATAAGATGTTGCGTCTCTGGGAAAGCACAGATCCCCAGTGTTGTTGTGCCTGTAGGTAGGGCACCAAGGCACCGTGAAGAGCAGGAACAGCTTTCAGGGCTGGGCCCTTCCTTGTGGGAGAAGGAGCCGGACGTTTGCCTTTTCGGCAAGAGGCTCTGCCGCGGCCGAGCGCCATGAGATGTTGCGTCTCTGGGAAAGCACAGATCCCCACTGCTGTTGTGCCTATAGATAGGGCGCCAAGGCACCGTGAAGAGCAGGAACAGCTTTCAGGGCTGGGCCCTTCCTTGTGGGAGAAGGAGCCAGACGTTTGCCTTTTCGGCAAGAGGCACTGCCGCGGCCGAGCGCCATGAGATGTTGCGTCTCTGGGAAAGCACAGATCCCCACTGCTGTTGTGCCTGTAGATAGAGCGCCAAGGCACCGTGAAGAGCAGCAAGAGCTTTCAGGGCTGGGCCCTTCCTTGTGGGAGAAGGAGCCGGACGTTTGCCTTTTCGGCAAGAGGCTCTGCCGCTCGCCGAGAGCCATGAGATGTTGCGTCTCTGGGAAAGCAAGATCCCCACTGCTGTTGTACCTGTAGGTAGGGCTGCAAGGGTAGGTGAAGAGCAGCAAGAGCTTTCAGGGCTGGGCCCTTCCTTGTGGGAGAAGGAGCCGGACGTTTGCCTTTTCGGCAAGAGGCTCTGCCGCGGCCGAGCGCCATGAGATGTTGCGTCTCTGGGAAAGCACAGATCCCCACTGCTGTTGTGCCTGTAGATAGGGCGCCAAGGCACCGTGAAGAGCAACAAGAGCTTTCAGGGCTGGGCCCTTCCTTGTGGGAGAAGGAGCCGGACGTTTGCCTTTTCGGCAAGAGGCTCTGACGCGGCCAAGAGCCATGAGATGTTGCGTCTCTGGGAAAGCACAGATCCCCACTGCTGTTGTACCTGTAGGTAGGGCGCCAATGGTAGGTGAAGAGCAGCAAGAGCTTTCAGGGCTGGGCCCTTCCTTGTGGGAGAAGGAGCCGGACGTTTGCCTTTTCGGCAAGAGGCTCTGCCGCGGCCGAGCGCCATGAGATGTTGCGTCTCTGGGAAAGCACAGATCCCCACTGCTGCTGTGCCTGTAGATAGGGCGCGAAGGGTAGGTGAAGAGCAGCAACAGCTTTCAGGGCTGGGCCCTTCCTTGTGGGAGAAGGAGCCGGACGTTTGCCTTTTCGGCAAGAGGCTCTGCCGCGGCCTAGAGCCATGAGATGTTGCGTCTCTGGGAAAGCACAGATCCCCAGTGCTGTTGTGCCTGTAGATAGGGCACCAAGGCACCGTGAAGAGCAGCAAGAGCTTTCAGGGCTGGGCCCTTCCTTGTGGGAGAAGGAGCCGGACGTTTGCCTTTTCGGCAAGAGGCTCTCCAACGGCCGAGCGCCATGAGATGTTGCGTCTCTGGGAAAGCACAGATCCCCAGTGCTGCTGTTGTGCCTGTAGATAGGGCGCCAAGGCACCGTGAAGAGCAGCAAGAGCTTTCAGGGCTGGGCCCTTCCTTGTGGGAGAAGGAGCCGGACGTTTGCCTTTTCGGCAAGAGGCGCTGCCGCGGCCGAGCGCCATGAGATGTTGCGTCTCTGGGAAAGCACAGATCCCCACTGCTGCTGTGCCTGTAGATAGAGCGCCAAGGCACCGTGAAGAGCAGGAACAGCTTTCAGGGCTGGGCCCTTCTTTGTGGGAGAAGGAGCCGGACGTTTGCCTTTTCGGCAAGAGGCTCTGCCGCGGCCGAGCGCCATGAGATGTTGCATCTATGGGAAAGCACAGATCCCCACTGCTGTTGTGCCTGTAGGTAGGGCTCCAACGGTAGGTGAAGAGCAGCAAGAGCTTTCAGGGCTGGGCCCTTCCTTGAGGGAGAAGGAGCCGGACGTTTGCCTTTTCAGCAAGAGGCTCTGCCGCGGCCGAGCGCCATGAGATGTTGCGTCTCTGGGAAAGCACAGATCCCCACTGCTGTTGTGCCTGTAGGTAGGGCTCCAACGGAAGGTGAAGAGCAGCAAGAGCTTTCAGGGCGGGGCCCTTCCTTGTGGGAGAAGGAGCCGGACGTTTGCCTTTTCGGCAAGAGGCTCTGCCGCAGCCGAGCGCCATGAGATGTTGCGTCTCTGGGAAAGCACAGATCCCCACTGCTGTTGTGCCTGTAGGTAGGGCTCCAACGATAGGTGAAGAGCAGCAAGAGCTTTCAGGGCTGGGCCCTTCCTTGTGGGAGAAGGAGCCGGACGTTTGCCTTTTCGGCAAGAGGCTCTCCAACGGCCGAGCGCCATGAGATGTTGCGTCTCTGGGAAAGCACAGATCCCCAGTGCTGCTGTTGTGCCTGTAGATAGGGCGCCAAGGCACCGTGAAGAGCAGCAAGAGCTTTCAGGGCTGGGCCCTTCCTTGTGGGAGAAGGAGCCGGACGTTTGCCTTTTCGGCAAGAGGTGCTGCCGCGGCCGAGCGCCATGAGATGTTGCGTCTCTGGGAAAGCACAGATCCCCACTGCTGCTGTGCCTGTAGATAGAGCGCCAAGGCACCGTGAAGAGCAGGAACAGCTTTCAGGGCTGGGCCCTTCCTTGTGGGAGAAGGAGCCGGACGTTTGCCTTTTCGGCAAGAGGCTCTGGCACGGCCGAGGGCCATGAGATGTTGCGTCTCTGGGAAAGCACAGATCCCCACTGCTGTTGTGCCTGTAGATAGGGCGCCAAGGCACCGTGAAGAGCAGGAACAGCTTTCAGGGCTGGGCCCTTCCTTGTGGGAGAAGGAGCCAGACGTTTGCCTTTTCGGCAAGAGGCTCTGCCGCGGCCGAGCGCCATGAGATGTTGCGTCTCTGGGAAAGCACAGATCCCCACTGCTGTTGTGCCTGTAGATAGAGCGCCAAGGCACCGTGAAGAGCAGCAAGAGCTTTCAGGGCTGGGCCCTTCCTTGTGGGAGAAGGAGCCGGACGTTTGCCTTTTCGGCAAGAGGCTCTGCCGCGGTCCGAGCGCCATGAGATGTTGCGTCTCTGGGAAAGCACAGATCCCCAGTGCTCTTGTGCCTGTAGGTAGGGCGCCAAGGCACCGTGAAGAGCAGGAACAGCTTTCAGGGCTGGGCCCTTCCTTGTGGGAGAAGGAGCCGGACGTTTGCCTTTTCAGCAAGAGGCTCTGCCGCGGCCGAGCGCCATGAGATGTTGCGTCTCTGGGAAAGCACAGATCCCCACTGCTGTTGTGCCTGTAGGTAGGGCTCCAACGGTAGGTGAAGAGCAGCAACAGCTTTCAGGGCTGGGCCCTTCCTTGTGGGAGAAGGAGCCGGACGTTTGCCTTTTCGGCAAGAGGCTCTGCCGCGGCCGAGCCCAATGAGATGTTGCGTCTCTGGGAAAGCACAGATCCCCACTGCTGTTGTGCCTGTAGATAGGGCGCCAAGGCACCGTGAAGAGCAGCAAGAGCTTTCAGGGCTGGGCCCTTCCTTGTGGGAGAAGGAGCCGGACGTTTGCCTTTTCGGCAAGATGCTCTGCCGCGCGCCGAGAGCCATGAGATGTTGCGTCTCTGGGAAAGCACAGATCCCCAGTGCTGTTGTGCCTGTAGATAGGGCGCCAAGGCACCGTGAAGAGCAGCAAGAGCTTTCAGGGCTGGGCCCTTCCTTGTGGGAGAAGGAGCCGGACGTTTGCCTTTTCGGCAAGAGGCTCTGCCGCGCGCCGAGAGCCATGAGATGTTGCGTCTCTGGGAAAGCACAGATACCCACTGCTGTTGTGCCTGTAGATAGGGCGCCAAGGCACCGTGAAGAGCAGCAAGAGCTTTCAGGGCTGGGCCCTTCCTTGTGGGAGAAGGAGCCGAACGTTTACCTTTTCGGCAAGAGGCTCTGCCGCCGCCAAGAGCCATGAGATGTTGCGTCTCTGGGAAAGCACAGATCCCCACTGCTGTTGTGCCTGTAGATAGGGCGCCAAGGCACCGTGAAGAGCAGCAAGAGCTTTCAGGGCTGGGCCCTTCCTTGTGGGAGAAGGAGCCGGACGTTTGCCTTTTCGGCAAGAGGCTCTGCCGCGGCCGAGCCCCATGAGATGTTGCGTCTCTGGGAAAGCACAGATCCGCACTGCTGCTGTGCCTGTAGATAGGGCGCCAAGGCACTGTGAAGAGCAGCAAGAGCTTTCAGGGCTGGGCCCTTCCTTGTGGCAGAAGGAGCCGGACGTTTGCCTTTTTGGCAAGAGGCTCTGCCGCGGCCGAGCGCCATGAGATGTTGCGTCTCTGGGAAAGCACAGATCCCCACTGCTGCTGTGCCTGTAGATAGGGCGCCAAGGCACCGTGAAGAGCAGCAAGAGCTTTCAGGGCTGGGCCCTTCCTTGTGGGACAAGGAGCCAGACGTTTGCCTTTTCGGCAAGAGGCTCTGACGCGGCCAAGAGCCATGAGATGTTGCGTCTCTGGGAAAGCACAGATCCCCACTGCTGCTGTGCCTGTAGGTAGGGTGCCAAGGCACCGTGAAGAGCAGCAAGAGCTTTCAGGGCTGGGCCCTTCCTTGTGGGAGAAGGAGCCGGACGTTTGCCTTTTCGGCAAGAGGCTCTGCCGCGGCCGAGCGCCATGAGATGTTGCGTCTCTGGGAAAGCACAGATCCCCACTGCTGCTGTGCCTGTAGATAGGGCGCCAAGGGTAGGTGAAGAGCAGCAACAGCTTTCAGGACTGGGCCCTTCCTTGTGGGAGAAGGAGCCGGACGTTTGCCTTTTCGGCAAGAGGCTCTGCCGCGGCCGAGCGCCATGAGATGTTGCATCTCTGGGAAAGCACAGATCCCCAGTGCTGTTGTGCCTGTAGATAGGGCACCAAGGCACCGTGAAGAGCAGCAAGAGCTTTCAGGGCTGGGCCCTTCCTTGTGGGAGAAGGAGCCGGACGTTTGCCTTTTCGGCAAGAGGCTCTCCAACGGCCGAGCGCCATGAGATGTTGCGTCTCTGGGAAAGCACAGATACCCAGTGCTGTTGTGCCTGTAGATAGGGCGCCAAGGCACCGTGAAGAGCAGCAAGAGCTTTCAGGGCTGGGCCCTTCCTTGAGGGAGAAGGAGCCGGACGTTTGCCTTTTCGGCAAGAGGCTCTGCCGCGGCCGAGCGCCATGAGATGTTGCGTCTCTGGGAAAGCACAGATCCCCACTGCTGTTGTGCCTGTAGATAGAGCGCCAAGGCACCGTGAAGAGCAGCAAGAGCTTTCAGGGCTGGGCCCTTCCTTGTGGGAGAAGGAGCCGGACGTTTGCCTTTTCGGCAAGAGGCTCTGCCGCGGTCCGAGCGCCATAAGATGTTGCGTCTCTGGGCAAGCACAGATCCCCAGTGTTGTTGTGCCTGTAGGTAGGGCGCCAAGGCACCGTGAAGAGCAGGAACAGCTTTCAGGGCTGGGCCCTTCCTTGTGGGAGAAGGAGCCGGACGTTTGCCTTTTCAGCAAGAGGCTCTGCCGCGGCCGAGCGCCATGAGATGTTGCGTCTCTGGGAAAGCACAGATCCCCACTGCTGTTGTGCCTGTAGGTAGGGCTCCAACGATAGGTGAATAGCAGCAAGAGCTTTCAGGGCTGGGCCCTTCCTTGTGGGAGAAGGAGCCGGACGTTTGCCTTTTCGGCAAGAGGCTCTGCCGCGGCCGAGCGCCATGAGATGTTGCGTCTCTGGGAAAGCACAGATCCCCACTGCTGTTGTGCCTGTAGGTAGGGCTCCAACGGTAGGTGAAGAGCAGCAACAGCTTTCAGGGCTGGGCCCTTCCTTGTGGGAGAAGGAGCCGGACGTTTGCCTTTTCGGCAAGAGGCTCTGCCGCGGCCGAGCCCAATGAGATGTTGGCGTCTCTGGGAAAGCACAGATCCCCAGTGCTCTTGTGCCTGTAGATAGAGCCCCAAGGCACCGTGAAGAGCACCAAGAGCTTTCAGGGCTGGGCCCTTCCTTGTGGGAGAAGGAGCCGGACGTTTGCCTTTTCGGCAAGATGATCTGCCGCGCGCCGAGAGCCATGAGATGTTGCGTCTCTGGGAAAGCACAGATCCCCAGTGCTGTTGTGCCTGTAGATAGGGCGCCAAGGCACCGTGAAGAGCAGCAAGAGCTTTCAGGGCTGGGCCCTTCCTTGTGGGAGAAGGAGCCGGACGTTTGCCTTTTCGGCAAGAGGCTCTGCCGCGCGCCGAGAGCCATGAGATGTTGCGTCTCTGGGAAAGCACAGATACCCACTGCTGTTGTGCCTGTAGATAGGGCGCCAAGGCACCGTGAAGAGCAGCAAGAGCTTTCAGGGCTGGGCCCTTCCTTGTGGGAGAAGGAGCCGAACGTTTACCTTTTCGGCAAGAGGCTCTGCCGCCGCCAAGAGCCATGAGATGTTGCGTCTCTGGGAAAGCACAGATCCCCAGTGCTGTTGTGCCTGTAGATAGGGCGCCAAGGCACCGTGAAGAGCAGCAAGAGCTTTCAGGGCTGGGCCCTTCCTTGTGGGAGAAGGAGCCGGACGTTTGCCTTTTCGGCAAGAGGCTCTGCCGCGGCCGAGCCCCATGAGATGTTGCGTCTCTGGGAAAGCACAGATCCGCACTGCTGCTGTGCCTGTAGATAGGGCGCCAAGGCACTGTGAAGAGCAGCAAGAGCTTTCAGGGCTGGGCCCTTCCTTGTGGCAGAAGGAGCCGGACGTTTGCCTTTTTGGCAAGAGGCTCTGCCGCGGCCGAGCGCCATGAGATGTTGCGTCTCTGGGAAAGCACAGATCCCCACTGCTGCTGTGCCTGTAGATAGGGCGCCAAGGCACCGTGAAGAGCAGCAAGAGCTTTCAGGGCTGGGCCCTTCCTTGTGGGACAAGGAGCCAGACGTTTGCCTTTTCGGCAAGAGGCTCTGACGCGGCCAAGAGCCATGAGATGTTGCGTCTCTGGGAAAGCACAGATCCCCACTGCTGCTGTGCCTGTAGGTAGGGTGCCAAGGCACCGTGAAGAGCAGCAAGAGCTTTCAGGGCTGGGCCCTTCCTTGTGGGAGAAGGAGCCGGACGTTTGCCTTTTCGGCAAGAGGCTCTGCCGCGGCCGAGCGCCATGAGATGTTGCGTCTCTGGGAAAGCACAGATCCCCACTGCTGCTGTGCCTGTAGATAGGGCGCCAAGGGTAGGTGAGGAGCAGCAACAGCTTTCAGGACTGGGCCCTTCCTTGTGGGAGAAGGAGCCGGACGTTTGCCTTTTCGGCAAGAGGCTCTGCCGCGGCCGAGCCCAATGAGATGTTGCGTCTCTGGGAAAGCACAGATCCCCAGTGCTGTTGTGCCTGTAGATAGGGCACCAAGGCACCGTGAAGAGCAGCAAGAGCTTTCAGGGCTGGGCCCTTCCTTGTGGGAGAAGGAGCCGAACGTTTACCTTTTCGGCAAGAGGCTCTGCCGCGCGCCGAGAGCCATGAGATGTTGCGTCTCTGGGAAAGCACAGATCCCCAGTGCTGTTGTGCCTGTAGATAGGGCGCCAAGGCACCGTGAAGAGCAGCAAGAGCTTTCAGGGCTGGGCCCTTCCTTGTGGGAGAAGGAGCCGGACGTTTGCCTTTTCGGCAAGAGGCTCTGCCGCGGCCGAGCCCCATGAGATGTTGCGTCTCTGGGAAAGCACAGATCCGCACTGCTGCTGTGCCTGTAGATAGGGCGCCAAGGCACTGTGAAGAGCAGCAAGAGCTTTCAGGGCTGGGCCCTTCCTTGTGGCAGAAGGAGCCGGACGTTTGCCTTTTTGGCAAGAGGCTCTGCCGCGGCCGAGCGCCATGAGATGTTGCGTCTCTGGGAAAGCACAGATCCCCACTGCTGCTGTGCCTGTAGATAGGGCGCCAAGGCACCGTGAAGAGCAGCAAGAGCTTTCAGGGCTGGGCCCTTCCTTGTGGGAGAAGGAGCCGGACGTTTGCCTTTTCGGCAAGAGGCTCTGCCGCGGCCGAGCGCCATGAGATGTTGCGTCTCTGGGAAAGCACAGATCCCCACTGCTGCTGTGCCTGTAGATAGGGCGCCAAGGGTAGGTGAAGAGCAGCAACAGCTTTCAGGACTGGGCCCTTCCTTGTGGGAGAAGGAGCCGGACGTTTGCCTTTTCGGCAAGAGGCTCTGCCGCGGCCTAGCGCCATGAGATGTTGCGTCTCTGGGAAAGCACAGATCCCCAGTGCTGTTGTGCCTGTAGATAGGGCACCAAGGCACCGTGAAGAGCAGCAAGAGCTTTCAGGGCTGGGCCCTTCCTTGTGGGAGAAGGAGCCGGACGTTTGCCTTTTCGGCAAGAGGCTCTGCCGCGGGCCGAGCGCCATGAGATGTTGCGTCTCTGGGAAAGCACAGATCCCCAGTGCTCTTGTGCCTGTAGGTAGGGCGCCAAGGCACCGTGAAGAGCAGGAACAGCTTTCAGGGCTGGGCCCTTCCTTGTGGGAGAAGGAGCCGGACGTTTGCCTTTTCAGCAAGAGGCTCTGCCGCGGCCGAGCGCCATGAGATGTTGCGTCTCTGGGAAAGCACAGATCCCCACTGCTGTTGTGCCTGTAGGTAGGGCTCCAACGATAGGTGAATAGCAGCAAGAGCTTTCAGGGCTGGGCCCTTCCTTGTGGGAGAAGGAGCCGGACGTTTGCCTTTTCGGCAAGAGGCTCTGCCGCGGCCGAGCGCCATGAGATGTTGCGTCTCTGGGAAAGCACAGATCCCCACTGCTGTTGTGCCTGTAGGTAGGGCTCCAACGGTAGGTGAAGAGCAGCAACAGCTTTCAGGGCTGGGCCCTTCCTTGTGGGAGAAGGAGCCGGACGTTTGCCTTTTCGGCAAGAGGCTCTGCCGCGGCCGAGCCCAATGAGATGTTGCGTCTCTGGGAAAGCACAGATCCCCACTGCTGTTGTGCCTGTAGATAGGGCGCCAAGGCACCGTGAAGAGCAGCAAGAGCTTTCAGGGCTGGGCCCTTCCTTGTGGGAGAAGGAGCCGGACGTTTGCCTTTTCGGCAAGAGGCTCTGCCGCGGCCGAGCCCCATGAGATGTTGCGTCTCTGGGAAAGCACAGATCCGCACTGCTGCTGTGCCTGTAGATAGGGCGCCAAGGCACTGTGAAGAGCAGCAAGAGCTTTCAGGGCTGAGCCCTTCCTTGTGGCAGAAGGAGCCGGACGTTTGCCTTTTTGGCAAGAGGCTCTGCCGCGGCCGAGCGCCATGAGATGTTGCGTCTCTGGGAAAGCACAGATCCCCACTGCTGCTGTGCCTGTAGATAGGGCGCCAAGGCACCGTGAAGAGCAGCAAGAGCTTTCAGGGCTGGGCCCTTCCTTGTGGGACAAGGAGCCAGACGTTTGCCTTTTCGGCAAGAGGCTCTGACGCGGCCAAGAGCCATGAGATGTTGCGTCTCTGGGAAAGCACAGATCCCCACTGCTGCTGTGCCTGTAGGTAGGGTGCCAAGGCACCGTGAAGAGCAGCAAGAGCTTTCAGGGCTGGGCCCTTCCTTGTGGGAGAAGGAGCCGGACGTTTGCCTTTTCGGCAAGAGGCTCTGCCGCGGCCGAGCGCCATGAGATGTTGCGTCTCTGGGAAAGCACAGATCCCCACTGCTGCTGTGCCTGTAGATAGGGCGCCAAGTGTAGGTGAAGAGCAGCAACAGCTTTCAGGACTGGGCCCTTCCTTGTGGGAGAAGGAGCCGGACGTTTGCCTTTTCGGCAAGAGGCTCTGCCGCGGCCGAGCGCCATGAGATGTTGCGTCTCTGGGAAAGCACAGATCCCCAGTGCTGTTGTGCCTGTAGATAGGGCACCAAGGCACCGTGAAGAGCAGCAAGAGCTTTCAGGGCTGGGCCCTTCCTTGTGGGAGAAGGAGCCGGACGTTTGCCTTTTCGGCAAGAGGCTCTGCCGCGGCCGAGCGCCATGAGATGTTGCGTCTCTGGGAAAGCACAGATCCCCACTGCTGTTGTGCCTGTAGGTAGGGCTCCAACGGTAGGTGAAGAGCAGCAACAGCTTTCAGGGCTGGGCCCTTCCTTGTGGGAGAAGGAGCCGGACGTTTGCCTTTTCGGCAAGAGGCTCTGCCGCGGCCGAGCCCAATGAGATGTTGCGTCTCTGGGAAAGCACAGATCCCCACTGCTGTTGTGCCTGTAGATAGGGCGCCAAGGCACCGTGAAGAGCAGCAAGAGCTTTCAGGGCTGGGCCCTTCCTTGTGGGAGAAGGAGCCGGACGTTTGCCTTTTCGGCAAGATGCTCTGCCGCGCGCCGAGAGCCATGAGATGTTGCGTCTCTGGGAAAGCACAGATACCCACTGCTGTTGTGCCTGTAGATAGGGCGCCAAGGCACCGTGAAGAGCAGCAAGAGCTTTCAGGGCTGGGCCCTTCCTTGTGGGAGAAGGAGCCGAACGTTTACCTTTTCGGCAAGAGGCTCTGCCGCCGCCAAGAGCCATGAGATGTTGCGTCTCTGGGAAAGCACAGATCCCCAGTGCTGTTGTGCCTGTAGATAGGGCGCCAAGGCACCGTGAAGAGCAGCAAGAGCTTTCAGGGCTGGGCCCTTCCTTGTGGGAGAAGGAGCCGGACGTTTGCCTTTTCGGCAAGAGGCTCTGCCGCGGCCGAGCCCCATGAGATGTTGCGTCTCTGGGAAAGCACAGATCCGCACTGCTGCTGTGCCTGTAGATAGGGCGCCAAGGCACTGTGAAGAGCAGCAAGAGCTTTCAGGGCTGGGCCCTTCCTTGTGGCAGAAGGAGCCGGACGTTTGCCTTTTTGGCAAGAGGCTCTGCCGCGGCCGAGCGCCATGAGATGTTGCGTCTCTGGGAAAGCACAGATCCCCACTGCTGCTGTGCCTGTAGATAGGGCGCCAAGGCACCGTGAAGAGCAGCAAGAGCTTTCAGGGCTGGGCCCTTCCTTGTGGGACAAGGAGCCAGACGTTTGCCTTTTCGGCAAGAGGCTCTGACGCAGCCAAGAGCCATGAGATGTTGCGTCTCTGGGAAAGCACAGATCCCCACTGCTGCTGTGCCTGTAGGTAGGGTGCCAAGGCACCGTGAAGAGCAGCAAGAGCTTTCAGGGCTGGGCCCTTCCTTGTGGGAGAAGGAGCCGGACGTTTGCCTTTTCGGCAAGAGGCTCTGCCGCGGCCGAGCGCCATGAGATGTTGCGTCTCTGGGAAAGCACAGATCCCCACTGCTGCTGTGCCTGTAGATAGGGCGCCAAGGGTAGGTGAGGAGCAGCAAGAGCTTTCAGGACTGGGCCCTTCCTTGTGGGAGAAGGAGCCGGACGTTTGCCTTTTCGGCAAGAGGCTCTGCCGCGGCCGAGCGCCATGAGATGTTGCGTCTCTGGGAAAGCACAGATCCCCAGTGCTGTTGTGCCTGTAGATAGGGCACCAAGGCACCGTGAAGAGCAGCAAGAGCTTTCAGGGCTGGGCCCTTCCTTGTGGGAGAAGGAGCCGAACGTTTACCTTTTCGGCAAGAGGCTCTGCCGCGCGCCGAGAGCCATGAGATGTTGCGTCTCTGGGAAAGCACAGATCCCCAGTGCTGTTGTGCCTGTAGATAGGGCGCCAAGGCACCGTGAAGAGCAGCAAGAGCTTTCAGGGCTGGGCCCTTCCTTGTGGGAGAAGGAGCCGGACGTTTGCCTTTTCGGCAAGAGGCTCTGCCGCGGCCGAGCCCCATGAGATGTTGCGTCTCTGGGAAAGCACAGATCCGCACTGCTGCTGTGCCTGTAGATAGGGCGCCAAGGCACTGTGAAGAGCAGCAAGAGCTTTCAGGGCTGGGCCCTTCCTTGTGGCAGAAGGAGCCGGACGTTTGCCTTTTTGGCAAGAGGCTCTGCCGCGGCCGAGCGCCATGAGATGTTGCGTCTCTGGGAAAGCACAGATCCCCACTGCTGCTGTGCCTGTAGATAGGGCGCCAAGGCACCGTGAAGAGCAGCAAGAGCTTTCAGGGCTGGGCCCTTCCTTGTGGGACAAGGAGCCAGACGTTTGCCTTTTCGGCAAGAGGCTCTGACGCGGCCAAGAGCCATGAGATGTTGCGTCTCTGGGAAAGCACAGATCCCCACTGCTGCTGTGCCTGTAGGTAGGGTGCCAAGGCACCGTGAAGAGCAGCAAGAGCTTTCAGGGCTGGGCCCTTCCTTGTGGGAGAAGGAGCCGGACGTTTGCCTTTTCGGCAAGAGGCTCTGCCGCGGCCGAGCGCCATGAGATGTTGCGTCTCTGGGAAAGCACAGATCCCCACTGCTGCTGTGCCTGTAGATAGGGCGCCAAGGGTAGGTGAAGAGCAGCAACAGCTTTCAGGACTGGGCCCTTCCTTGTGGGAGAAGGAGCCGGACGTTTGCCTTTTCGGCAAGAGGCTCTGCCGCGGCCGAGCGCCATGAGATGTTGCGTCTCTGGGAAAGCACAGATCCCCAGTGCTGTTGTGCCTGTAGATAGGGCACCAAGGCACCGTGAAGAGCAGCAAGAGCTTTCAGGGCTGGGCCCTTCCTTGTGGGAGAAGGAGCCGGACGTTTGCCTTTTCGGCAAGAGGCTCTCCAACGGCCGAGCGCCATGAGATGTTGCGTCTCTGGGAAAGCACAGATACCCAGTGCTGTTGTGCCTGTAGATAGGGCACCAAGGCACCGTGAAGAGCAGCAAGAGCTTTCAGGGCTGGGCCCTTCCTTGAGGGAGAAGGAGCCGGACGTTTGCCTTTTCGGCAAGAGGCTCTGCCGCGGCTGAGCCCCATGAGATGTTGCGTCTCTGGGAAAGCACAGATCCCCACTGCTGTTGTGCCTGTAGGTAGGGCTCCAACGGTAGGTGAAGAGCAGCAACAGCTTTCAGGGCTGGGCCCTTCCTTGTGGGAGAAGGAGCCGGACGTTTGCCTTTTCGGCAAGAGGCTCTGCCGCGGCCGAGCGCCATGAGATGTTGCGTCTCTGGGAAAGCACAGATCCCCAATGCTGCTGTTGTGCCTGTAGATAGGGCGCCAAGGCACCGTGAAGAGCAGCAAGAGCTTTCAGGGCTGGGCCCTTCCTTGTGGGAGAAGGAGCCGGACGTTTGCCTTTTCGGCAAGAGGCTCTGCCGCGCGCCGAGAGCCATGAGATGTTGCGTCTCTGGGAAAGCACAGATCCCCACTGCTGTTGTGCCTGTAGATAGGGCGCCAAGGCACCGTGAAGAGCAGCAAGAGCTTTCAGGGCTGGGCCCTTCCTTGTGGGAGAAGGAGCCGGACGTTTGCCTTTTCGGCAAGAGGCTCTGCCGCCGCCAAGAGCCATGAGATGTTGCGTCTCTGGGAAAGCACAGATCCCCACTGCTGCTGTGCCTGTAGGTAGGACGCCAAGGCACCGTGAAGAGCAGCAAGAGCTTTCAGGGCTGGGCCCTTCCTTGTGGGAGAAGGAGCCGGAACGTTTGCCTTTTCGGCAAGAGGCTCTTACGCGGCCAAGAGCCATGAGATGTTGCGTCTCTGGGAAAGCACAGATCCCCAGTGCTCTTGTGCCTGTAGACAGGGCGCCAAGGCACCGTGAAGAGCAGCAAGAGCTTTCAGGGCTGGGCCCTTCCTTGTGGGAGAAGGAGCCGGACTTTTGCCTTTTCGGCAAGAGGCTCTGCCGCGGCCGAGCGCCATGAGATGTTGCGTCTCTGGGAAAGCACAGATCCCCAGTGCTGCTGTTGTGCCTGTAGATAGGGCGCCAAGGCACCGTGAAGAGCAGCAAGAGCTTTCAGGGCTGGGCCCTTCCTTGTGGGAGAAGGAGCCGGACGTTTGCCTTTTCGGCAAGAGGCGCTGCCGCGGCCGAGCGCCATGGGATGTTGCGTCTCTGGGAAAGCACAGATCCCCACTGCTGCTGTGCCTGTAGATAGAGCGCCAAGGCACCGTGAAGAGCAGGAACAGCTTTCAGGGCTGGGCCCTTCCTTGTGGGAGAAGGAGCCGGACGTTTGCCTTTTCGGCAAGAGGCTCTCCCGCGGCCGAGGGCCATGAGATGTTGCGTCTCTGGGAAAGCACAGATCCCCAGTGCTGTTGTGCCTGTAGATAGGGCGCCAAGGCACCGTGAAGAGCAGGAACAGCTTTCAGGGCTGGGCCCTTCCTTGTGGGAGAAGGAGCCAGACGTTTGCCTTTTCGGCAAGAGGCACTGCCGCGGCCGAGCGCCATGAGATGTTGCGTCTCTGGGAAAGCACAGATCCCCACTGCTGTTCTGCCTGTAGATAGAGCGCCAAGGCACCGTGAAGAGCAGCAAGAGCTTTCAGGGCTGGGCCCTTCCTTGTGGGACAAGGAGCCGGACGTTTGCCTTTTCGGCAAGAGGCTCTGCCGCGGCCGAGCGCCATGAGATGTTGCGTCTCTGGGCAAGCACAGATCCCCAGTGTTGTTCTGCCTGTAGGTAGGGCACCAAGGCACCGTGAAGAGCAGGAACAGCTTTCAGGGCTGGGCCCTTCCTTGTGGGAGAAGGAGCCGGACGTTTGCCTTTTCAGCAAGAGGCTCTGCCACGGCCGAGCGCCATGAGATGTTGCGTCTCTGGGAAAGCACAGATCCCCACTGCTGTTGTGCCTGTAGGTAGGGCTCCAACGATAGTTTGAAGAGCAGCAAGAGCTTTCAGGGCTGGGCCCTTCCTTGTGGGAGAAGGAGCCGGACGTTTGCCGTTTCGGCAAGAGGTAGGGCTCCAACGGTAGGTGAAGAGCAGCAACAGCTTTCAGGGCTGGGCCCTTCCTTGTGGGAGAAGGAGCCGGACGTTTGCCTTTTCGGCAAGAGGCTCTCCCGCGGCCGAGCCCAATGAGATGTTGCGTCTCTGGGAAAGCACAGATCCCCACTGCTGTTGTGCCTGTAGATAGGGCGCCAAGGCACCGTGAAGAGCAGCAAGAGCTTTCAGGGCTGGGCCCTTCCTTGTGGGAGAAGGAGCCGGACGTTTGCCTTTTCGGCAAGAGGCTCTGCCGCGCGCCGAGAGCCATGAGATGTTGCGTCTCTGGGAAAGCACAGATCCCCAGTGCTGTTGTGCCTGTAGATAGGGCGCCAAGGCACCGTGAAGAGCAGCAAGAGCTTTCAGGGCTGGGCCCTTCCTTGTGGGAGAAGGAGCCGGACGTTTGCCTTTTCGGCAAGAGGCTCTGCCGCGCGCCGAGAGCCATGAGATGTTGCGTCTCTGGGAAAGCACAGATCCCCACTGCTGCTGTGCCTGTAGGTAGGACGCCAAGGCACCGTGAAGAGCAGCAAGAGCTTTCAGGGCTGGGCCCTTCCTTGTGGGAGAAGGAGCCGGACGTTTGCCTTTTCGGCAAGAGGCGCTGCCGCGGCCGAGCGCCATGAGATGTTGCGTCTCTGGGAAAGCACATATCCCCACTGCTGCTGTGCCTGTAGATAGAGCGCCAAGGCACCGTGAAGAGCAGCAAGAGCTTTCAGGGCTGGGCCCTTCCTTGTGGGAGAAGGAGCCGGACGTTTGCCTTTTCGGCAAGAGGCTCTCCAACGGCCGAGCGCCATGAGATGTTGCGTCTCTGGGAAAGCACAGATCCCCAATGCTGCTGTTGTGCCTGTAGGTAGGGCGCCAAGGCACCGTGAAGAGCAGCAAGAGCTTTCAGGGCTGGGCCCTTCCTTGTGGGAGAAGGAGCCGGACGTTTGCCTTTTCGGCAAGAGGCGCTGCCGCGGCCGAGCGCCATGAGATGTTGCGTCTCTGGGAAAGCACAGATCCCCACTGCTGCTGTGCCTGTAGGTAGGGCGCCAAGGCACCGTGAAGAGCAGGAACAGCTTTCAGGGCTGGGCCCTTCCTTGTGGGAGAAAGAGCCGGACGTTTGCCTTTTCGGCAAGAGGCTCTGCCGCGGCCGAGCGCCATAAGATGTTGCGTCTCTGGGCAAGCACAGATCCCCAGTGTTGTTGTGCCTGTAGGTAGGGCACCAAGGCACCGTGAAGAGCAGCAAGAGCTTTCAGGGCTGGGCCCTTCCTTGTGGGAGAAGGAGCCGGACGTTTGCCTTTTCAGCAAGAGGCTCTGCCGCGGCCGAGCGCCATGAGATGTTGCGTCTCTGGGAAAGCACAGATCCCCAGTGCTGTTGTGCCTGTAGGTAGGGCTCCAACGATAGGTGAAGAGCAGCAAGAGCTTTCAGGGCTGGGCCCTTCCTTGTGGGAGAAGGAGCCGGACGTTTGCCTTTTCGGCAAGAGGCTCTCCCGCGGCCGAGGCCCATGAGATGTTGCGTCTCTGGGAAAGCACAGATCCCCACTGCTGTTGTGCCTGTAGGTAGGGCTCCAACGGTAGGTGAAGAGCAGCAACAGCTTTCAGGGCTGGGCCCTTCCTTGTGGGAGAAGGAGCCGGACGTTTGCCTTTTCGGCAAGAGGCTCTGCCGCGGCCGAGCGCCATGAGATGTTGCGTCTCTGGGAAAGCACAGATCCCCAATGCTGCTGTTGTGCCTGTAGATAGGGCGCCAAGGCACCGTGAAGAGCAGCAAGAGCTTTCAGGGCTGGGCCCTTCCTTGTGGGAGAAGGAGCCGGACGTTTGCCTTTTCGGCAAGAGGCTCTGCCGCGCGCCGAGAGCCATGAGATGTTGCGTCTCTGGGAAAGCACAGATCCCCAGTGCTGTTGTGCCTGTAGATAGGGCGCCAAGGCACCGTGAAGAGCAGCAAGAGCTTTCAGGGCTGGGCTCTTCCTTGTGGGAGAAGGAGCCGGATGTTTGCCTTTTCAACAAGAGGCTCTGCCGCGGTCGAACGCCATGAGATGTTGCGTCTCTGGGAAAGCACAGATCCCCAGTGCTGTTGTGCCTGTAAATAGGGCACCAAGGCACCGTGAAGAGCAGCAAGAGCTTTCAGGGCTGGGCCCTTCCTTGTGGGAGAAGGAGCCGGACTTTTGCCTTTTCGGCAAGAGGCTCTGCCGCGGCCGAGCGCCATGAGATGTTGCGTCTCTGGGAAAGCACAGATCCCCAGTGCTGCTGTTGTGCCTGTAGATAGGGCGCCAAGGCACCGTGAAGAGCAGCAAGAGCTTTCAGGGCTGGGCCCTTCCTTGTGGGAGAAGGAGCCGGACGTTTGCCTTTTCGGCAAGAGGCGCTGCCGCGGCCGAGCGCCATGGGATGTTGCGTCTCTGGGAAAGCACAGATCCCCACTGCTGCTGTGCCTGTAGATAGAGCGCCAAGGCACCGTGAAGAGCAGGAACAGCTTTCAGGGCTGGGCCCTTCCTTGTGGGAGAAGGAGCCGGACGTTTGCCTTTTCGGCAAGAGGCTCTGGCGCGGCCGAGCGCCATGAGATGTTGCGTCTCTGGGAAAGCACAGATCCCCACTGCTGTTGTGCCTGTAGATAGGGCGCCAAGGCACCGTGAAGAGCAGCAAGAGCTTTCAGGGCTGGGCCCTTCCTTGTGGGAGAAGGAGCCGGACGTTTGCCTTTTCGGCAAGAGGCTCTTACGCGGCCAAGAGCCATGAGATGTTGCGTCTCTGGGAAAGCACAGATCCCCAGTGCTCTTGTGCCTGTAGACAGGGCGCCAAGGCACCGTGAAGAGCAGCAAGAGCTTTCAGGGCTGGGCCCTTCCTTGTGGGAGAAGGAGCCGGACGTTTGCCTTTTCGGCAAGAGGCTCTGCCGCGGCCGAGCGCCATGAGATGTTGCGTCTCTGGGAAAGCACAGATCCCCAGTGCTGCTGTTGTGCCTGTAGATAGGGCGCCAAGGCACCGTGAAGAGCAGCAAGAGCTTTCAGGGCTGGGCCCTTCCTTGTGGGAGAAGGAGCCGGACGTTTGCCTTTTCGGCAAGAGGCGCTGCCGCGGCCGAGCGCCATGGGATGTTGCGTCTCTGGGAAAGCACAGATCCCCACTGCTGCTGTGCCTGTAGATAGAGCGCCAAGGCACCGTGAAGAGCAGGAACAGCTTTCAGGGCTGGGCCCTTCCTTGTGGGAGAAGGAGCCGGACGTTTGCCTTTTCGGCAAGAGGCTCTGGCGCGGCCGAGGGCCATGAGATGTTGCGTCTCTGGGAAAGCACAGATCCCCAGTGCTGTTGTGCCTGTAGATAGGGCGCCAAGGCACCGTGAAGAGCAGGAACAGCTTTCAGGGCTGGGCCCTTCCTTGTGGGAGAAGGAGCCAGACGTTTGCCTTTTCGGCAAGAGGCACTGCCGCGGCCGAGCGCCATGAGATGTTGCGTCTCTGGGAAAGCACAGATCCCCACTGCTGTTCTGCCTGTAGATAGAGCGCCAAGGCACCGTGAAGAGCAGCAAGAGCTTTCAGGGCTGGGCCCTTCCTTGTGGGAGAAGGAGCCGGACGTTTGCCTTTTCGGCAAGAGGCTCTGCCGCGGCCGAGCGCCATGAGATGTTGCGTCTCTGGGCAAGCACAGATCCCCAGTGTTGTTCTGCCTGTAGGTAGGGCACCAAGGCACCGTGAAGAGCAGGAACAGCTTTCAGGGCTGGGCCCTTCCTTGTGGGAGAAGGAGCCGGACGTTTGCCTTTTCAGCAAGAGGCTCTGCCACGGCCGAGCGCCATGAGATGTTGCGTCTCTGGGAAAGCACAGATCCCCACTGCTGTTGTGCCTGTAGGTAGGGCTCCAACGATAGTTGAAGAGCAGCAAGAGCTTTCAGGGCTGGGCCCTTCCTTGTGGGAGAAGGAGCCGGACGTTTGCCTTTTCGGCAAGAGGTAGGGCTCCAACGGTAGGTGAAGAGCAGCAACAGCTTTCAGGGCTGGGCCCTTCCTTGTGGGAGAAGGAGCCGGACGTTTGCCTTTTCGGCAAGAGGCTCTCCCGCGGCCGAGCCCAATGAGATGTTGCGTCTCTGGGAAAGCACAGATCCCCACTGCTGTTGTGCCTGTAGATAGGGCGCCAAGGCACCGTGAAGAGCAGCAAGAGCTTTCAGGGCTGGGCCCTTCCTTGTGGGAGAAGGAGCCGGACGTTTGCCTTTTCGGCAAGAGGCTCTGCCGCGCGCCGAGAGCCATGAGATGTTGCGTCTCTGGGAAAGCACAGATCCCCAGTGCTGTTGTGCCTGTAGATAGGGCGCCAAGGCACCGTGAAGAGCAGCAAGAGCTTTCAGGGCTGGGCCCTTCCTTGTGGGAGAAGGAGCCGGACGTTTGCCTTTTCGGCAAGAGGCTCTGCCGCGCGCCGAGAGCCATGAGATGTTGCGTCTCTGGGAAAGCACAGATCCCCACTGCTGCTGTGCCTGTAGGTAGGACGCCAAGGCACCGTGAAGAGCAGCAAGAGCTTTCAGGGCTGGGCCCTTCCTTGTGGGAGAAGGAGCCGGACGTTTGCCTTTTCGGCAAGAGGCGCTGCCGCGGCCGAGCGCCATGAGATGTTGCGTCTCTGGGAAAGCACATATCCCCACTGCTGCTGTGCCTGTAGATAGAGCGCCAAGGCACCGTGAAGAGCAGCAAGAGCTTTCAGGGCTGGGCCCTTCCTTGTGGGAGAAGGAGCCGGACGTTTGCCTTTTCGGCAAGAGGCTCTCCAACGGCCGAGCGCCATGAGATGTTGCGTCTCTGGGAAAGCACAGATCCCCAATGCTGCTGTTGTGCCTGTAGGTAGGGCGCCAAGGCACCGTGAAGAGCAGCAAGAGCTTTCAGGGCTGGGCCCTTCCTTGTGGGAGAAGGAGCCGGACGTTTGCCTTTTCGGCAAGAGGCGCTGCCGCGGCCGAGCGCCATGAGATGTTGCGTCTCTGGGAAAGCACAGATCCCCACTGCTGCTGTGCCTGTAGGTAGGGCGCCAAGGCACCGTGAAGAGCAGGAACAGCTTTCAGGGCTGGGCCCTTCCTTGTGGGAGAAAGAGCCGGACGTTTGCCTTTTCGGCAAGAGGCTCTGCCGCGGCCGAGCGCCATAAGATGTTGCGTCTCTGGGCAAGCACAGATCCCCAGTGTTGTTGTGCCTGTAGGTAGGGCACCAAGGCACCGTGAAGAGCAGCAAGAGCTTTCAGGGCTGGGCCCTTCCTTGTGGGAGAAGGAGCCGGACGTTTGCCTTTTCAGCAAGAGGCTCTGCCGCGGCCGAGCGCCATGAGATGTTGCGTCTCTGGGAAAGCACAGATCCCCAGTGCTGTTGTGCCTGTAGGTAGGGCTCCAACGATAGGTGAAGAGCAGCAAGAGCTTTCAGGGCTGGGCCCTTCCTTGTGGGAGAAGGAGCCGGACGTTTGCCTTTTCGGCAAGAGGCTCTCCCGCGGCCGAGGCCCATGAGATGTTGCGTCTCTGGGAAAGCACAGATCCCCACTGCTGTTGTGCCTGTAGGTAGGGCTCCAACGGTAGGTGAAGAGCAGCAACAGCTTTCAGGGCTGGGCCCTTCCTTGTGGGAGAAGGAGCCGGACGTTTGCCTTTTCGGCAAGAGGCTCTGCCGCGGCCGAGCGCCATGAGATGTTGCGTCTCTGGGAAAGCACAGATCCCCAATGCTGCTGTTGTGCCTGTAGATAGGGCGCCAAGGCACCGTGAAGAGCAGCAAGAGCTTTCAGGGCTGGGCCCTTCCTTGTGGGAGAAGGAGCCGGACGTTTGCCTTTTCGGCAAGAGGCTCTGCCGCGCGCCGAGAGCCATGAGATGTTGCGTCTCTGGGAAAGCACAGATCCCCAGTGCTGTTGTGCCTGTAGATAGGGCGCCAAGGCACCGTGAAGAGCAGCAAGAGCTTTCAGGGCTGGGCCCTTCCTTGTGGCAGAAGGAGCCGGACGTTTGCCTTTTCGGCAAGAGGCTCTGCCGCCGCCAAGAGCCATGAGATGTTGCGTCTCTGGGAAAGCACAGATCCCCACTGCTGCTGTGCCTGTAGGTAGGACGCCAAGGCACCGTGAAGAGCAGCAAGAGCTTTCAGGGCTGGGCCCTTCCTTGTGGGAGAAGGAGCCGGACGTTTGCCTTTTCGGCAAGAGGCTCTGACGCGGCCAAGAGCCATGAGATGTTGCGTCTCTGGGAAAGCACAGATCCCCAGTGCTCTTGTGCCTGTAGACAGGGCGCCAAGGCACCGTGAAGAGCAGCAAGAGCTTTCAGGGCTGGGCTCTTCCTTGTGGGAGAAGGAGCCGGATGTTTGCCTTTTCAACAAGAGGCTCTGCCGCGGTCGAACGCCATGAGATGTTGCGTCTCTGGGAAAGCACAGATCCCCAGTGCTGTTGTGCCTGTAAATAGGGCACCAAGGCACCGTGAAGAGCAGCAAGAGCTTTCAGGGCTGGGCCCTTCCTTGTGGGAGAAGGAGCCGGACTTTTGCCTTTTCGGCAAGAGGCTCTGCCGCGGCCGAGCGCCATGAGATGTTGCGTCTCTGGGAAAGCACAGATCCCCAGTGCTGCTGTTGTGCCTGTAGATAGGGCGCCAAGGCACCGTGAAGAGCAGCAAGAGCTTTCAGGGCTGGGCCCTTCCTTGTGGGAGAAGGAGCCGGACGTTTGCCTTTTCGGCAAGAGGCGCTGCCGCGGCCGAGCGCCATGGGATGTTGCGTCTCTGGGAAAGCACAGATCCCCACTGCTGCTGTGCCTGTAGATAGAGCGCCAAGGCACCGTGAAGAGCAGGAACAGCTTTCAGGGCTGGGCCCTTCCTTGTGGGAGAAGGAGCCGGACGTTTGCCTTTTCGGCAAGAGGCTCTGGCGCGGCCGAGGGCCATGAGATGTTGCGTCTCTGGGAAAGCACAGATCCCCACTGCTGTTGTGCCTGTAGGTAGGGCGCCAAGGCACCGTGAAGAGCAGGAACAGCTTTCAGGGCTGGGCCCTTCCTTGTGGGAGAAGGAGCCAGACGTTTGCCTTTTCGGCAAGAGGCACTGCCGCGGCCGAGCGCCATGAGATGTTGCGTCTCTGGGAAAGCACAGATCCCCACTGCTGTTCTGCCTGTAGATAGAGCGCCAAGGCACCGTGAAGAGCAGCAAGAGCTTTCAGGGCTGGGCCCTTCCTTGTGGGAGAAGGAGCCGGACGTTTGCCTTTTCGGCAAGAGGCTCTGCCGCGGCCGAGCGCCATAAGATGTTGCGTCTCTGGGCAAGCACAGATCCCCAGTGTTGTTCTGCCTGTAGGTAGGGCACCAAGGCACCGTGAAGAGCAGGAACAGCTTTCAGGGCTGGGCCCTTCCTTGTGGGAGAAGGAGCCGGACGTTTGCCTTTTCAGCAAGAGGCTCTGCCACGGCCGAGCGCCATGAGATGTTGCGTCTCTGGGAAAGCACAGATCCCCACTGCTGTTGTGCCTGTAGATAGGGCGCCAAGGCACCGTGAAGAGCAGGAACAGCTTTCAGGGCTGGGCCCTTCCTTGTGGGAGAAGGAGCCGGACGTTTGCCTTTTCGGCAAGAGGCTCTGCCGCGCGCCGAGAGCCATGAGATGTTGCGTCTCTGGGAAAGCACAGATCCCCACTGCTGTTGTGCCTGTAGATAGGGCGCCAAGGCACCGTGAAGAGCAGCAAGAGCTTTCAGGGCTGGACCCTTCCTTGTGGGAGAAGGAGCCGAACGTTTACCTTTTCGGCAAGAGGCTCTGCCGCCGCCAAGAGCCATGAGATGTTGCGTCTCTGGGAAAGCACAGATCCCCACTGCTGCTGTGCCTGTAGATAGGGCGCCAAGGGTAGGTGAAGAGCAGCAACAGCTTTCAGGACTGGGCCCTTCCTTGTGGGAGAAGGAGCCGGACGTTTGCCTTTTCGGCAAGAGGCTCTGCCGCAGCCGAGCGCCATGAGATTTTGCGTCTCTGGGAAAGCACAGATCCCCAGTGCTCTTGTGCCTGTAGGTAGGGCGCCAAGGCACCGTGAAGAGCAGCAAGAGCTTTCAGGGCTGGGCCCTTCCTTGTGGGAGAAGGAGCCGGACGTTTGCCTTTTCGGCAAGAGGCTCTGCCGCGGCCGAGCGCCATGAGATGTTGCGTCTCTGGGAAAGCACAGATCCCCACTGCTGCTGTGCCTGTAGATAGGGCGCCAAGGCACCGTGAAGAGCAGCAAGAGCTTTCAGGGCTGGGCCCTTCCTTGTGGGAGAAGGAGCCGGACGTTTGCCTTTTCGGCAAGAGGCTCTCCAACGGCCGAGCGCCATGAGATGTTGCGTCTCTGGGAAAGCACAGATCCCCAATGCTGCTGTTGTGCCTGTAGGTAGGGCGCCAAGGCACCGTGAAGAGCAGCAAGAGCTTTCAGGGCTGGGCCCTTCCTTGTGGGAGAAGGAGCCGGACGTTTGCCTTTTCGGCAAGAGGCGCTGCCGCGGCCGAGGGCCATGAGATGTTGCGTCTCTGGGAAAGCACAGATCCCCACTGCTGCTGTGCCTGTAGATAGGGCGCCAAGGCACCGTGAAGAGCAGGAACAGCTTTCAGGGCTGGGCCCTTCCTTGTGGGAGAAAGAGCCAGACGTTTGCCTTTTCGGCAAGAGGCTCTGCCGCGGCCGAGCGCCATGAGATGTTGCGTCTCTGGGAAAGCACAGATCCCCAGTGCTGTTGTGCCTGTAGATAGGGCACCAAGGCACCGTGAAGAGCAGCAAGAGCTTTCAGGGCTGGGCCCTTCCTTGTGGGAGAAGTAGCCGGACGTTTGCCTTTTCGGCAAGAGGCTCTGCCGCGGCCGAGCGCCATAAGATGTTGCGTCTCTGGGCAAGCACAGATCCCCAGTGTTGTTGTGCCTGTAGGTAGGGCACCAAGGCACCGTGAAGAGCAGCAAGAGCTTTCAGGGCTGGGCCCTTCCTTGTGGGAGAAGGAGCCGGACGTTTGCCTTTTCAGCAAGAGGCTCTGCCGCGGCCGAGCGCCATGAGATGTTGCGTCTCTGGGAAAGCACAGATCCCCACTGCTGTTGTGCCTGTAGGTAGGGCTCCAACGATAGGTGAAGAGCAGCAAGAGCTTTCAGGGCTGGGCCCTTCCTTGTGGGAGAAGGAGCCGGACGTTTGCCTTTTCGGCAAGAGGTAGGGCTCCAACGGTAGGTGAAGAGCAGCAACAGCTTTCAGGGCTGGGCCCTTCCTTGTGGGAGAAGGAGCCGGACGTTTGCCTTTTCGGCAAGAGGCTCTCCCGCGGCCGAGCCCAATGAGATGTTGCGTCTCTGGGAAAGCACAGATCCCCACTGCTGTTGTGCCTGTAGATAGGGCGCCAAGGCACCGTGAAGAGCAGCAAGAGCTTTCAGGGCTGGGCCCTGCCTTGTGGGAGAAGGAGCCGGACGTTTGCCTTTTCGGCAAGAGGCTCTGCCGCGGCCGAGCGCCATGAGATGTTGCGTCTCTGGGAAAGCACAGATCCCCACTGCTGTTGTGCCTATAGATAGGGCGCCAAGGCACCGTGAAGAGCAGGAACAGCTTTCAGGGCTGGGCCCTTCCTTGTGGGAGAAGGAGCCAGACGTTTGCCTTTTCGGCAAGAGGCACTGCCGTGGCCGAGCGCCATGAGATGTTGCGTCTCTGGGAAAGCACAGATCCCCACTGCTGTTGTGCCTGTAGATAGAGCGCCAAGGCACCGTGAAGAGCAGCAAGAGCTTTCAGGGCTGGGCCCTTCCTTGTGGGAGAAGGAGCCAGACGTTTGCCTTTTCGGCAAGAGGCTCTGCCGCGGCCGAGCGCCATGAGATGTTGCGTCTCTGGGAAAGCACAGATCCCCACTGCTGTTGTGCCTGTAGGTAGGGCTCCAACGGTAGGTGAAGAGCAGCAAGAGCTTTCAGGGCTGGGCCCTTCCTTGTGGGAGAAGGAGCCGGACGTTTGCCTTTTCGGCAAGAGGCTGTGCCGCGGCTGAGCCCAATGAGATGTTGCGTCTCTGGGAAAGCACAGATCCCCACTGCTGTTGTGCCTGTAGATAGGGCGCCAAGGCACCGTGAAGAGCAGCAAGAGCTTTCAGGGCTGGGCCCTTCCTTGTGGGAGAAGGAGCCGGACGTTTGCCTTTTCAGCAAGAGGCGCTGCCGCGGCCGAGCGCCATGAGATGTTGCGTCTCTGGGAAAGCACAGATCCCCACTGCTGCTGTGCCTGTAGATAGAGCGCCAAGGCACCGTGAAGAGCAGGAACAGCTTTCAGGGCTGGGCCCTTCCTTGTGGGAGAAGGAGCCGGACGTTTGCCTTTTCGGCAAGAGGCTCTGGCGCGGTCGAGGGCCATGAGATGTTGCGTCTCTGGGAAAGCACAGATCCCCACTGCTGTTGTGCCTGTAGATAGGGCGCCAAGGCACCGTGAAGAGCAGCAACAGCTTTCAGGGCTGGGCCCTTCCTTGTGGGAGAAGGAGCCAGACGTTTGCCTTTTCGGCAAGAGGCACTGCCGCGGCCGAGCGCCATGAGATGTTGCGTCTCTGGGAAAGCACAGATCCCCACTGCTGTTCTGCCTGTAGATAGAGCGCTAAGGCACCGTGAAGAGCAGCAAGAGCTTTCAGGGCTGGGCCCTTCCTTGTGGGAGAAGGAGCCGGACGTTTGCCTTTTCGGCAAGAGGCTCTGCCGCGGCCGAGCGCCATAAGATGTTGCGTCTCTGGGCAAGCACAGATCCCCACTGCTGTTGTGCCTGTAGGTAGGGCACCAAGGCACCGTGAAGAGCAGGAACAGCTTTCAGGGCGGGGCCCTTTCTTGTGGGAGAAGGAGCCGGACGTTTGCCTTTTCAGCAAGAGGCTCTGCCGCGGCCGAGCGCCATGAGATGTTGCGTCTCTGCGAAAGCACAGATCCCCACTGCTTTTGTGCCTGTAGGTAGGGCTCCAACGATAGGTGAAGAGCAGCAAGAGCTTTCAGGGCTGGGCCCTTCCTTGTGGGAGAAGGAGCCGGACGTTTGCCTTTTCGGCAAGAGGTAGGGCTCCAACGGTAGGTGAAGAGCAGCATCAGCTTTCAGGGCTGGGCCCTTCCTTGTGGGAGAAGGAGCCGGACGTTTGCCTTTTCGGCAAGAGGCTCTCCCGCGGCCGAGCCCAATGAGATGTTGCGTCTCTGGGAAAGCACAGATCCCCACTGCTGTTGTGCCTGTAGATAGGGCGCCAAGGCACCGTGAAGAGCAGCAAGAGCTTTCAGGGCTGGGCCCTTCCTTGTGGGAGAAGGAGCCGGACGTTTGCCTTTTCGGCAAGAGGCTCAGCCGCGCGCCGAGAGCCATGAGATGTTGCGTCTCTGGGAAAGCACAGATCCCCAGTGCTGTTGTGCCTGTAGATAGGGCGCCAAGGCACCGTGAAGAGCAGCAAGAGCTTTCAGGGCTGGGCCCTTCCTTGTGGGAGAAGGAGCCGGACGTTTGCCTTTTCGGCAAGAGGCTCTGCCGCCGCCAAGAGCCATGAGATGTTGCGTCTCTGGGAAAGCACAGATCCCCACTGCTGCTGTGCCTGTAGGTAGGACGCCAAGGCACCGTGAAGAGCAGCAAGAGCTTTCAGGGCTGGGCCCTTCCTTGTGGGAGAAGGAGCCGGACGTTTGGCTTTTCGGCAAGAGGCTCTACCGCAGCCGAGCGCCATGAGATTTTGCGTCTCTGGGAAAGCACAGATCCCCAGTGCTCTTGTGCCTGTAGGTAGGGCGCCAAGGCACCGTGAAGAGCAGCAAGAGCTTTCAGGGCTGGGCCCTTCCTTGTGGGAGAAGGAGCCGGACGTTTGCCTTTTCAGCAAGAGGCTCTGCCGCGGCCGAGCGCCATGAGATGTTGCGTCTCTGGGAAAGCACAGATCCCCACTGCTGCTGTGCCTGTAGATAGGGCGCCAAGGCACCGTGAAGAGCAGCAAGAGCTTTCAGGGCTGGGCCCTTCCTTGTGGGAGAAGGAGCCGGACGTTTGCCTTTTCGGCAAGAGGCTCTCCAACGGCCGAGCGCCATGAGATGTTGCGTCTCTGGGAAAGCACAGATCCCCAATGCTGCTGTTGTGCCTGTAGGTAGGGCGCCAAGGCACCGTGAAGAGCAGCAAGAGCTTTCAGGGCTGGGCCCTTCCTTGTGGGAGAAGGAGCCGGACTTTTGCCTTTTCGGCAAGAGGCGCTGCCGCGGCCGAGGGCCATGAGATGTTGCGTCTCTGGGAAAGCACAGATCCCCACTGCTGTTGTGCCTCTAGATAGGGCGCCAAGGCACCGTGAAGAGCAGGAACAGCTTTCAGGGCTGGGCCCTTCCTTGTGGGAGAAGGAGCCAGACGTTTGCCTTTTCGGCAAGAGGCTCTGCCGCGGCCGAGCGCCATGAGATGTTGCGTCTCTGGGAAAGCACAGATCCCCAGTGCTGTTGTGCCTGTAGATAGAGCGCCAAGGCACCGTGAAGAGCAGCAAGAGCTTTCAGGGCTGGGCCCTTCCTTGTGGGAGAAGGAGCCGGACGTTTGCCTTTTCGGCAAGAGGCTCTGCCGCGGCCGAGCGACATGAGATGTTGCGTCTCTGGGCAAGCACAGATCCCCAGTGTTGTTGTGCCTGTAGGTAGGGCACCAAGGCACCGTGAAGAGCAGCAAGAGCTTTCAGGGCTGGGCCCTTCCTTGTGGGAGAAGGAGCCGGACGTTTGCCTTTTCAGCAAGAGGCTCTGCCGCGGCCGAGCGCCATGAGATGTTGCGTCTCTGGGAAAGCACAGATCCCCACTGCTGTTGTGCCTGTAGGTAGGGCTCCAACGATAGGTGAAGAGCAGCAAGAGCTTTCAGGGCTGGGCCCTTCCTTGTGGGAGAAGGAGCCGGACGTTTGCCTTTTCGGCAAGAGGCTCTCCCGCGGCCGAGCCCCATGAGATGTTGCGTCTCTGGGAAAGCACAGATCCCCACTGCTGTTGTGCCTGTAGGTAGGGCTCCAACGGTAGGTGAAGAGCAGCAACAGCTTTCAGGGCTGGGCCCTTCCTTGTGGGAGAAGGAGCCGGACGTTTGCCTTTTCGGCAAGAAGCTCTGCCGCGGCCGAGAGCCATGAGATGTTGCGTCTCTGGGAAAGCACAGATCCCCACTGCTGTTGTGCCTGTAGATAGGGCGCCAAGGCACCGTGAAGAGCAGCAAGAGCTTTCAGGGCTGGGCCCTTCCTTGTGGGAGAATGAGCCGAACGTTTACCTTTTCGGCAAGAGGCTCTGCCGCCGCCAAGAGCCATGAGATGTTGCGTCTCTGGGAAAGCACAGATCCCCACTGCTGCTGTGCCTGTAGGTAGGACGCCAAGGCACCGTGAAGAGCAGCAAGAGCTTTCATTGCTGGGCCCTTCCTTGTGGGAGAAGGAGCTGGACGTTTGCCTTTTCGGCAAGAGGCTCTGCCGCAGCCGAGCGCCATGAGATGTTGCGTCTCTGGGAAAGCACAGATCCCCACTGCTGTTGTGCCTGTAGATAGAGCGCCAAGGCACCGTGAAGAGCAGCAAGAGCTTTCAGGGCTGGGCCCTTCCTTGTGGGAGAAGGAGCCAGACGTTTGCCTTTTCGGCAAGAGGCTCTGCCGCGGCCGAGCGCCATGAGATGTTGCGTCTCTGGGAAAGCACAGATCCCCACTGCTGTTGTGCCTGTAGGTAGGGCTCCAACGGTAGGTGAAGAGCAGCAAGAGCTTTCAGGGCTGGGCCCTTCCTTGTGGGAGAAGGAGCCGGACGTTTGCCTTTTCGGCAAGAGGCTCTGCCGCGGCCGAGCGCCATGAGATGTTGCGTCTCTGGGAAAGCACAGATCCCCACTGCTGTTGTGCCTGTAGGTAGGGCTCCAACGGTAGGTGAAGAGCAGCAAGAGCTTTCAGGGCTGGGCCCTTCCTTGTGGGAGAAGGAGCCGGACGTTTGCCTTTTCGGCAAGAGGTAGGGCTCCAACGGTAGGTGAAGAGCAGCAACAGCTTTCAGGGCTGGGCCCTTCCTTGTGGGAGAAGGAGCCGGACGTTTGCCTTTTCGGCAAGAGGCTCTCCCGCGGCCGAGCCCAATGAGATGTTGCGTCTCTGGGAAAGCACAGATCCCCACTGCTGTTGTGCCTGTAGATAGGGCGCCAAGGCACCGTGAAGAGCAGCAAGAGCTTTCAGGGCTGGGCCCTGCCTTGTGGGAGAAGGAGCCGGACGTTTGCCTTTTCGGCAAGAGGCTCTGCCGCGGCCGAGCGCCATGAGATGTTGCGTCTCTGGGAAAGCACAGATCCCCACTGCTGTTGTGCCTATAGATAGGGCGCCAAGGCACCGTGAAGAGCAGGAACAGCTTTCAGGGCTGGGCCCTTCCTTGTGGGAGAAGGAGCCAGACGTTTGCCTTTTCGGCAAGAGGCACTGCCGTGGCCGAGCGCCATGAGATGTTGCGTCTCTGGGAAAGCACAGATCCCCACTGCTGTTGTGCCTGTAGATAGAGCGCCAAGGCACCGTGAAGAGCAGCAAGAGCTTTCAGGGCTGGGCCCTTCCTTGTGGGAGAAGGAGCCAGACGTTTGCCTTTTCGGCAAGAGGCTCTGCCGCGGCCGAGCGCCATGAGATGTTGCGTCTCTGGGAAAGCACAGATCCCCACTGCTGTTGTGCCTGTAGGTAGGGCTCCAACGGTAGGTGAAGAGCAGCAAGAGCTTTCAGGGCTGGGCCCTTCCTTGTGGGAGAAGGAGCCGGACGTTTGCCTTTTCGGCAAGAGGCTGTGCCGCGGCTGAGCCCAATGAGATGTTGCGTCTCTGGGAAAGCACAGATCCCCACTGCTGTTGTGCCTGTAGATAGGGCGCCAAGGCACCGTGAAGAGCAGCAAGAGCTTTCAGGGCTGGGCCCTTCCTTGTGGGAGAAGGAGCCGGACGTTTGCCTTTTCAGCAAGAGGCGCTGCCGCGGCCGAGCGCCATGAGATGTTGCGTCTCTGGGAAAGCACAGATCCCCACTGCTGCTGTGCCTGTAGATAGAGCGCCAAGGCACCGTGAAGAGCAGGAACAGCTTTCAGGGCTGGGCCCTTCCTTGTGGGAGAAGGAGCCGGACGTTTGCCTTTTCGGCAAGAGGCTCTGGCGCGGTCGAGGGCCATGAGATGTTGCGTCTCTGGGAAAGCACAGATCCCCACTGCTGTTGTGCCTGTAGATAGGGCGCCAAGGCACCGTGAAGAGCAGCAACAGCTTTCAGGGCTGGGCCCTTCCTTGTGGGAGAAGGAGCCAGACGTTTGCCTTTTCGGCAAGAGGCACTGCCGCGGCCGAGCGCCATGAGATGTTGCGTCTCTGGGAAAGCACAGATCCCCACTGCTGTTCTGCCTGTAGATAGAGCGCTAAGGCACCGTGAAGAGCAGCAAGAGCTTTCAGGGCTGGGCCCTTCCTTGTGGGAGAAGGAGCCGGACGTTTGCCTTTTCGGCAAGAGGCTCTGCCGCGGCCGAGCGCCATAAGATGTTGCGTCTCTGGGCAAGCACAGATCCCCACTGCTGTTGTGCCTGTAGGTAGGGCACCAAGGCACCGTGAAGAGCAGGAACAGCTTTCAGGGCGGGGCCCTTTCTTGTGGGAGAAGGAGCCGGACGTTTGCCTTTTCAGCAAGAGGCTCTGCCGCGGCCGAGCGCCATGAGATGTTGCGTCTCTGCGAAAGCACAGATCCCCACTGCTTTTGTGCCTGTAGGTAGGGCTCCAACGATAGGTGAAGAGCAGCAAGAGCTTTCAGGGCTGGGCCCTTCCTTGTGGGAGAAGGAGCCGGACGTTTGCCTTTTCGGCAAGAGGTAGGGCTCCAACGGTAGGTGAAGAGCAGCATCAGCTTTCAGGGCTGGGCCCTTCCTTGTGGGAGAAGGAGCCGGACGTTTGCCTTTTCGGCAAGAGGCTCTCCCGCGGCCGAGCCCAATGAGATGTTGCGTCTCTGGGAAAGCACAGATCCCCACTGCTGTTGTGCCTGTAGATAGGGCGCCAAGGCACCGTGAAGAGCAGCAAGAGCTTTCAGGGCTGGGCCCTTCCTTGTGGGAGAAGGAGCCGGACGTTTGCCTTTTCGGCAAGAGGCTCAGCCGCGCGCCGAGAGCCATGAGATGTTGCGTCTCTGGGAAAGCACAGATCCCCAGTGCTGTTGTGCCTGTAGATAGGGCGCCAAGGCACCGTGAAGAGCAGCAAGAGCTTTCAGGGCTGGGCCCTTCCTTGTGGGAGAAGGAGCCGGACGTTTGCCTTTTCGGCAAGAGGCTCTGCCGCCGCCAAGAGCCATGAGATGTTGCGTCTCTGGGAAAGCACAGATCCCCACTGCTGCTGTGCCTGTAGGTAGGACGCCAAGGCACCGTGAAGAGCAGCAAGAGCTTTCAGGGCTGGGCCCTTCCTTGTGGGAGAAGGAGCCGGACGTTTGGCTTTTCGGCAAGAGGCTCTACCGCAGCCGAGCGCCATGAGATTTTGCGTCTCTGGGAAAGCACAGATCCCCAGTGCTCTTGTGCCTGTAGGTAGGGCGCCAAGGCACCGTGAAGAGCAGCAAGAGCTTTCAGGGCTGGGCCCTTCCTTGTGGGAGAAGGAGCCGGACGTTTGCCTTTTCAGCAAGAGGCTCTGCCGCGGCCGAGCGCCATGAGATGTTGCGTCTCTGGGAAAGCACAGATCCCCACTGCTGCTGTGCCTGTAGATAGGGCGCCAAGGCACCGTGAAGAGCAGCAAGAGCTTTCAGGGCTGGGCCCTTCCTTGTGGGAGAAGGAGCCGGACGTTTGCCTTTTCGGCAAGAGGCTCTCCAACGGCCGAGCGCCATGAGATGTTGCGTCTCTGGGAAAGCACAGATCCCCAATGCTGCTGTTGTGCCTGTAGGTAGGGCGCCAAGGCACCGTGAAGAGCAGCAAGAGCTTTCAGGGCTGGGCCCTTCCTTGTGGGAGAAGGAGCCGGACTTTTGCCTTTTCGGCAAGAGGCGCTGCCGCGGCCGAGGGCCATGAGATGTTGCGTCTCTGGGAAAGCACAGATCCCCACTGCTGTTGTGCCTGTAGATAGGGCGCCAAGGCACCGTGAAGAGCAGGAACAGCTTTCAGGGCTGGGCCCTTCCTTGTGGGAGAAGGAGCCAGACGTTTGCCTTTTCGGCAAGAGGCTCTGCCGCGGCCGAGCGCCATGAGATGTTGCGTCTCTGGGAAAGCACAGATCCCCAGTGCTGTTGTGCCTGTAGATAGAGCGCCAAGGCACCGTGAAGAGCAGCAAGAGCTTTCAGGGCTGGGCCCTTCCTTGTGGGAGAAGGAGCCGGACGTTTGCCTTTTCGGCAAGAGGCTCTGCCGCGGCCGAGCGACATGAGATGTTGCGTCTCTGGGCAAGCACAGATCCCCAGTGTTGTTGTGCCTGTAGGTAGGGCACCAAGGCACCGTGAAGAGCAGCAAGAGCTTTCAGGGCTGGGCCCTTCCTTGTGGGAGAAGGAGCCGGACGTTTGCCTTTTCAGCAAGAGGCTCTGCCGCGGCCGAGCGCCATGAGATGTTGCGTCTCTGGGAAAGCACAGATCCCCACTGCTGTTGTGCCTGTAGGTAGGGCTCCAACGATAGGTGAAGAGCAGCAAGAGCTTTCAGGGCTGGGCCCTTCCTTGTGGGAGAAGGAGCCGGACGTTTGCCTTTTCGGCAAGAGGCTCTCCCGCGGCCGAGCCCCATGAGATGTTGCGTCTCTGGGAAAGCACAGATCCCCACTGCTGTTGTGCCTGTAGGTAGGGCTCCAACGGTAGGTGAAGAGCAGCAACAGCTTTCAGGGCTGGGCCCTTCCTTGTGGGAGAAGGAGCCGGACGTTTGCCTTTTCGGCAAGAAGCTCTGCCGCGGCCGAGAGCCATGAGATGTTGCGTCTCTGGGAAAGCACAGATCCCCACTGCTGTTGTGCCTGTAGATAGGGCGCCAAGGCACCGTGAAGAGCAGCAAGAGCTTTCAGGGCTGGGCCCTTCCTTGTGGGAGAATGAGCCGAACGTTTACCTTTTCGGCAAGAGGCTCTGCCGCCGCCAAGAGCCATGAGATGTTGCGTCTCTGGGAAAGCACAGATCCCCACTGCTGCTGTGCCTGTAGGTAGGACGCCAAGGCACCGTGAAGAGCAGCAAGAGCTTTCATTGCTGGGCCCTTCCTTGTGGGAGAAGGAGCTGGACGTTTGCCTTTTCGGCAAGAGGCTCTGCCGCAGCCGAGCGCCATGAGATGTTGCGTCTCTGGGAAAGCACAGATCCCCACTGCTGTTGTGCCTGTAGATAGAGCGCCAAGGCACCGTGAAGAGCAGCAAGAGCTTTCAGGGCTGGGCCCTTCCTTGTGGGAGAAGGAGCCAGACGTTTGCCTTTTCGGCAAGAGGCTCTGCCGCGGCCGAGCGCCATGAGATGTTGCGTCTCTGGGAAAGCACAGATCCCCACTGCTGTTGTGCCTGTAGGTAGGGCTCCAACGGTAGGTGAAGAGCAGCAAGAGCTTTCAGGGCTGGGCCCTTCCTTGTGGGAGAAGGAGCCGGACGTTTGCCTTTTCGGCAAGAGGCTCTGCCGCGGCCGAGCGCCATGAGATGTTGCGTCTCTGGGAAAGCACAGATCCCCACTGCTGTTGTGCCTGTAGGTAGGGCTCCAACGGTAGGTGAAGAGCAGCAAGAGCTTTCAGGGCTGGGCCCTTCCTTGTGGGAGAAGGAGCCGGACGTTTGCCTTTTCGGCAAGAGGCTCTGCCGCGGCTGAGCCCAATGAGATGTTGCGTCTCTGGGAAAGCACAGATCCCCACTGCTGTTGTGCCTGTAGATAGGGCGCCAAGGCACCGTGAAGAGCAGCAAGAGCTTTCAGGGCTGGGCCCTTCCTTGTGGGAGAAGGAGCCGGACGTTTGCCTTTTCAGCAAGAGGCGCTGCCGCGGCCGAGCGCCATGAGATGTTGCGTCTCTGGGAAAGCACAGATACCCACTGCTGCTGTGCCTGTAGATAGAGCGCCAAGGCACCGTGAAGAGCAGGAACAGCTTTCAGGGCTGGGCCCTTCCTTGTGGGAGAAGGAGCCGGACGTTTGCCTTTTCGGCAAGAGGCTCTGGCGCGGTCGAGGGCCATGAGATGTTGCGTCTCTGGGAAAGCACAGATCCCCACTGCTGTTGTGCCTGTAGATAGGGCGCCAAGGCACCGTGAAGAGCAGCAACAGCTTTCAGGGCTGGGCCCTTCCTTGTGGGAGAAGGAGCCAGACGTTTGCCTTTTCGGCAAGAGGCACTGCCGCGGCCGAGCGCCATGAGATGTTGCGTCTCTGGGAAAGCACAGATCCCCACTGCTGTTCTGCCTGTAGATAGAGCGCTAAGGCACCGTGAAGAGCAGCAAGAGCTTTCAGGGCTGGGCCCTTCCTTGTGGGAGAAGGAGCCGGACGTTTGCCTTTTCGGCAAGAGGCTCTGCCGCGGCCGAGCGCCATAAGATGTTGCGTCTCTGGGCAAGCACAGATCCCCACTGCTGTTGTGCCTGTAGGTAGGGCACCAAGGCACCGTGAAGAGCAGGAACAGCTTTCAGGGCGGGGCCCTTTCTTGTGGGAGAAGGAGCCGGACGTTTGCCTTTTCAGCAAGAGGCGCTGCCGCGGCCGAGCGCCATGAGATGTTGCGTCTCTGCGAAAGCACAGATCCCCACTGCTTTTGTGCCTGTAGGTAGGGCTCCAACGATAGGTGAAGAGCAGCAAGAGCTTTCAGGGCTGGGCCCTTCCTTGTGGGAGAAGGAGCCGGACGTTTGCCTTTTCGGCAAGAGGTAGGGCTCCAACGGTAGGTGAAGAGCAGCATCAGCTTTCAGGGCTGGGCCCTTCCTTGTGGGAGAAGGAGCCGGACGTTTGCCTTTTCGGCAAGAGGCTCTCCCGCGGCCGAGCCCAATGAGATGTTGCGTCTCTGGGAAAGCACAGATCCCCACTGCTGTTGTGCCTGTAGATAGGGCGCCAAGGCACCGTGAAGAGCAGCAAGAGCTTTCAGGGCTGGGCCCTTCCTTGTGGGAGAAGGAGCCGGACGTTTGCCTTTTCGGCAAGAGGCTCAGCCGCGCGCCGAGAGCCATGAGATGTTGCGTCTCTGGGAAAGCACAGATCCCCAGTGCTGTTGTGCCTGTAGATAGGGCGCCAAGGCACCGTGAAGAGCAGCAAGAGCTTTCAGGGCTGGGCCCTTCCTTGTGGGAGAAGGAGCCGGACGTTTGCCTTTTCGGCAAGAGGCTCTGCCGCCGCCAAGAGCCATGAGATGTTGCGTCTCTGGGAAAGCACAGATCCCCACTGCTGCTGTGCCTGTAGGTAGGACGCCAAGGCACCGTGAAGAGCAGCAAGAGCTTTCAGGGCTGGGCCCTTCCTTGTGGGAGAAGGAGCCGGACGTTTGGCTTTTCGGCAAGAGGCTCTACCGCAGCCGAGCGCCATGAGATTTTGCGTCTCTGGGAAAGCACAGATCCCCAGTGCTCTTGTGCCTGTAGGTAGGGCGCCAAGGCACCGTGAAGAGCAGCAAGAGCTTTCAGGGCTGGGCCCTTCCTTGTGGGAGAAGGAGCCGGACGTTTGCCTTTTCAGCAAGAGGCTCTGCCGCGGCCGAGCGCCATGAGATGTTGCGTCTCTGGGAAAGCACAGATCCCCACTGCTGCTGTGCCTGTAGATAGGGCGCCAAGGCACCGTGAAGAGCAGCAAGAGCTTTCAGGGCTGGGCCCTTCCTTGTGGGAGAAGGAGCCGGACGTTTGCCTTTTCGGCAAGAGGCTCTCCAACGGCCGAGCGCCATGAGATGTTGCGTCTCTGGGAAAGCACAGATCCCCAATGCTGCTGTTGTGCCTGTAGGTAGGGCGCCAAGGCACCGTGAAGAGCAGCAAGAGCTTTCAGGGCTGGGCCCTTCCTTGTGGGAGAAGGAGCCGGACTTTTGCCTTTTCGGCAAGAGGCGCTGCCGCGGCCGAGGGCCATGAGATGTTGCGTCTCTGGGAAAGCACAGATCCCCACTGCTGTTGTGCCTGTAGATAGGGCGCCAAGGCACCGTGAAGAGCAGGAACAGCTTTCAGGGCTGGGCCCTTCCTTGTGGGAGAAGGAGCCAGACGTTTGCCTTTTCGGCAAGAGGCTCTGCCGCGGCCGAGCGCCATGAGATGTTGCGTCTCTGGGAAAGCACAGATCCCCAGTGCTGTTGTGCCTGTAGATAGAGCGCCAAGGCACCGTGAAGAGCAGCAAGAGCTTTCAGGGCTGGGCCCTTCCTTGTGGGAGAAGGAGCCGGACGTTTGCCTTTTCGGCAAGAGGCTCTGCCGCGGCCGAGCGACATGAGATGTTGCGTCTCTGGGCAAGCACAGATCCCCAGTGTTGTTGTGCCTGTAGGTAGGGCACCAAGGCACCGTGAAGAGCAGCAAGAGCTTTCAGGGCTGGGCCCTTCCTTGTGGGAGAAGGAGCCGGACGTTTGCCTTTTCAGCAAGAGGCTCTGCCGCGGCCGAGCGCCATGAGATGTTGCGTCTCTGGGAAAGCACAGATCCCCACTGCTGTTGTGCCTGTAGGTAGGGCTCCAACGATAGGTGAAGAGCAGCAAGAGCTTTCAGGGCTGGGCCCTTCCTTGTGGGAGAAGGAGCCGGACGTTTGCCTTTTCGGCAAGAGGCTCTCCCGCGGCCGAGCCCCATGAGATGTTGCGTCTCTGGGAAAGCACAGATCCCCACTGCTGTTGTGCCTGTAGGTAGGGCTCCAACGGTAGGTGAAGAGCAGCAACAGCTTTCAGGGCTGGGCCCTTCCTTGTGGGAGAAGGAGCCGGACGTTTGCCTTTTCGGCAAGAAGCTCTGCCGCGGCCGAGAGCCATGAGATGTTGCGTCTCTGGGAAAGCACAGATCCCCACTGCTGTTGTGCCTGTAGATAGGGCGCCAAGGCACCGTGAAGAGCAGCAAGAGCTTTCAGGGCTGGGCCCTTCCTTGTGGGAGAATGAGCCGAACGTTTACCTTTTCGGCAAGAGGCTCTGCCGCCGCCAAGAGCCATGAGATGTTGCGTCTCTGGGAAAGCACAGATCCCCACTGCTGCTGTGCCTGTAGGTAGGACGCCAAGGCACCGTGAAGAGCAGCAAGAGCTTTCATTGCTGGGCCCTTCCTTGTGGGAGAAGGAGCTGGACGTTTGCCTTTTCGGCAAGAGGCTCTGCCGCAGCCGAGCGCCATGAGATGTTGCGTCTCTGGGAAAGCACAGATCCCCAGTGCTGTTGTGCCTGTAGGTAGGGCGCCAAGGCACCGTGAAGAGCAGCAAGAGCTTTCAGGGCTGGGCCCTTCCTTGTGGGAGAAGGAGCCGGACGTTTGCCTTTTCGGCAAGAGGCTCTGCCGCGGCCGAGCGCCATGAGATGTTGCGTCTCTGGGAAAGCACAGATCCCCACTGCTGCTGTGCCTGTAGATAGGGCGCCAAGGCACCGTGAAGAGCAGCAAGAGCTTTCAGGGCTGGGCCCTTCCTTGTGGGAGAAGGAGCCGGACGTTTGCCTTTTCGGCAAGAGGCTCTCCAACGGCCGAGCGCCATGAGATGTTGCGTCTCTGGGAAAGCACAGATCCCCAATGCTGCTGTTGTGCCTGTAGATAGGGCGCCAAGGCACCGTGAAGAGCAGCAAGAGCTTTCAGGGCTGGGCCCTTCCTTGTGGGAGAAGGAGCCGGACGTTTGCCTTTTCGGCAAGAGGCTCTGCCGCGGCCGAGCGCCATAAGATGTTGCGTCTCTGGGCAAGCACAGATCCCCAGTGTTGTTGTGCCTGTAGGTAGGGCACCAAGGCACCGTGAAGAGCAGGAACAGCTTTCAGGGCTGGGCCCTGCCTTGTGGGAGAAGGAGCCGGACGTTTGCCTTTTCGGCAAGAGGCTCTGCCGCGGCCGAGGGCCATGAGATGTTGCGTCTCTGGGAAAGCACAGATACCCAGTGCTCTTGTGCCTGTAGATAGGGCGCCAAGGCACCGTGAAGAGCAGGAACAGCTTTCAGGGCTGGGCCCTTCCTTGTGGGAGAAGGAGCCAGACGTTTGCCTTTTCGGCAAGAGGCACTGCCGTGGCCGAGCGCCATGAGATGTTGCGTCTCTGGGAAAGCACAGATCCCCACTGCTGTTGTGCCTGTAGACAGAGCGCCAAGGCACCGTGAAGAGCAGCAAGAGCTTTCAGGGCTGGGCCCTTCCTTGTGGGAGAAGGAGCCAGACGTTTGCCTTTTCGGCAAGAGGCTCTGCCGCGGCCGAGCGCCATGAGATGTTGCGTCTCTGGGAAAGCACAGATCCCCACTGCTGCTGTGCCTGTAGGTAGGACGCCAAGGCACCGTGAAGAGCAGCAAGAGCTTTCATTGCTGGGCCCTTCCTTGTGGGAGAAGGAGCTGGACGTTTGCCTTTTCGGCAAGAGGCTCTGCCGCAGCCGAGCGCCATGAGATGTTGCGTCTCTGGGAAAGCACAGATCCCCAGTGCTGTTGTGCCTGTAGGTAGGGCGCCAAGGCACCGTGAAGAGCAGCAAGAGCTTTCAGGGCTGGGCCCTTCCTTGTGGGAGAAGGAGCCGGACGTTTGCCTTTTCGGCAAGAGGCTCTGCCGCGGCCGAGCGCCATGAGATGTTGCGTCTCTGGGAAAGCACAGATCCCCAGTGCTCTTGTGCCTGTAGGTAGGGCGCCAAGGCACCGTGAAGAGCAGCAAGAGCTTTCAGGGCTGGGCCCTTCCTTGTGGGAGAAGGAGCCGGACGTTTGCCTTTTCGGCAAGAGGCTCTCCAACGGCCGAGCGCCATGAGATGTTGCGTCTCTGGGAAAGCACAGATCCCCAATGCTGCTGTTGTGCCTGTAGATAGGGCGCCAAGGCACCGTGAAGAGCAGCAAGAGCTTTCAGGGCTGGGCCCTTCCTTGTGGGAGAAGGAGCCGGACGTTTGCCTTTTCGGCAAGAGGCTCTGCCGCGGCCGAGCGCCATAAGATGTTGCGTCTCTGGGCAAGCACAGATCCCCAGTGTTGTTGTGCCTGTAGGTAGGGCACCAAGGCACCGTGAAGAGCAGGAACAGCTTTCAGGGCTGGGCCCTGCCTTGTGGGAGAAGGAGCCGGACGTTTGCCTTTTCGGCAAGAGGCTCTGCCGCGGCCGAGGGCCATGAGATGTTGCGTCTCTGGGAAAGCACAGATACCCAGTGCTCTTGTGCCTGTAGATAGGGCGCCAAGGCACCGTGAAGAGCAGGAACAGCTTTCAGGGCTGGGCCCTTCCTTGTGGGAGAAGGAGCCAGACGTTTGCCTTTTCGGCAAGAGGCACTGCCGTGGCCGAGCGCCATGAGATGTTGCGTCTCTGGGAAAGCACAGATCCCCACTGCTGTTGTGCCTGTAGACAGAGCGCCAAGGCACCGTGAAGAGCAGCAAGAGCTTTCAGGGCTGGGCCCTTCCTTGTGGGAGAAGGAGCCAGACGTTTGCCTTTTCGGCAAGAGGCTCTGCCGCGGCCGAGCGCCATGAGATGTTGCGTCTCTGGGAAAGCACAGATCCCCACTGCTGTTGTGCCTGTAGGTAGGGCTCCAACGGTAGGTGAAGAGCAGCAAGAGCTTTCAGGGCTGGGCCCTTCCTTGTGGGAGAAGGAGCCGGACGTTTGCCTTTTCGGCAAGAGGCTCTGCCGCGGCCGAGCGCCATGAGATGTTGCGTCTCTGGGAAAGCACAGATCCCCAGTGCTGTTGTGCCTGTAGGTAGGGCTCCAACGGTAGGTGAAGAGCAGCAAGAGCATTCAGGGCTGGGCCCTTCCTTGTGGGAGAAGGAGCTGGACGTTTGCCTTTTCGGCAAGAGGCTCTCCCGCGGCTGATCCCCATGAGATGTTGCGTCTCTGGGAAAGCACAGATCCCCACTGCTGTTGTGCCTGTAGATAGGGCGCCAAGGCACCGTGAAGAGCAGCAAGAGCTTTCAGGGCTGGGCCCTTCCTTGTGGGAGAAGGAGCCGGACGTTTGCCTTTTCGGCAAGAGGCGCTGCCGCGGCCGAGGGCCATGAGATGTTGCGTCTCTGGGAAAGCACAGATCCCCACTGCTGTTGTGCCTGTAGATAGGGCGCCAAGGCACCGTGAAGAGCAGGAACAGCTTTCAGGGCTGGGCCCTTCCTTGTGGGAGAAGGAGCCAGACGTTTGCCTTTTCGGCAAGAGGCTCTGCCGCGGCCGAGCGCCATGAGATGTTGCGTCTCTGGGAAAGCACAGATCCCCAGTGCTGTTGTGCCTGTAGATAGAGCGCCAAGGCACCGTGAAGAGCAGCAAGAGCTTTCAGGGCTGGGCCCTTCCTTGTGGGAGAAGGAGCCGGACGTTTGCCTTTTCGGCAAGAGGCTCTGCCGCGGCCGAGCGCCATGAGATGTTGCGTCTCTGGGCAAGCACAGATCCCCAGTGTTGTTGTGCCTGTAGGTAGGGCACCAAGGCACCGTGAAGAGCAGCAAGAGCTTTCAGGGCTGGGCCCTTCCTTGTGGGGGAAGGAGCCGGACGTTTGCCTTTTCAGCAAGAGGCTCTGCCGCGGCCGAGCGCCATGAGATGTTGCGTCTCTGGGAAAGCACAGATCCCCACTGCTGTTGTGCCTGTAGGTAGGGCTCCAACGATAGGTGAAGAGCAGCAAGAGCTTTCAGGGCTGGGCCCTTCCTTGTGGGAGAAGGAGCCGGACGTTTGCCTTTTCGGCAAGAGGCTCTCCCGCGGCCGAGCCCCATGAGATGTTGCGTCTCTGGGAAAGCACAGATCCCCACTGCTGTTGTGCCTGTAGGTAGGGCTCCAACGGTAGGTGAAGAGCAGCAACAGCTTTCAGGGCTGGGCCCTTCCTTGTGGGAGAAGGAGCCGGACGTTTGCCTTTTCGGCAAGAAGCTCTGCCGCGGCCGAGAGCCATGAGATGTTGCGTCTCTGGGAAAGCACAGATCCCCACTGCTGTTGTGCCTGTAGATAGGGCGCCAAGGCACCGTGAAGAGCAGCAAGAGCTTTCAGGGCTGGGCCCTTCCTTGTGGGAGAATGAGCCGAACGTTTACCTTTTCGGCAAGAGGCTCTGCCGCCGCCAAGAGCCATGAGATGTTGCGTCTCTGGGAAAGCACAGATCCCCACTGCTGCTGTGCCTGTAGGTAGGACGCCAAGGCACCGTGAAGAGCAGCAAGAGCTTTCAGGGCTGGGCCCTTCCTTGTGGGAGAAGGAGCTGGACGTTTGCCTTTTCGGCAAGAGGCTCTGCCGCAGCCGAGCGCCATGAGATGTTGCGTCTCTGGGAAAGCACAGATCCCCAGTGCTGTTGTGCCTGTAGGTAGGGCGCCAAGGCACCGTGAAGAGCAGCAAGAGCTTTCAGGGCTGGGCCCTTCCTTGTGGGAGAAGGAGCCGGACGTTTGCCTTTTCGGCAAGAGGCTCTGCCGCGGCCGAGCGCCATGAGATGTTGCGTCTCTGGGAAAGCACAGATCCCCACTGCTGCTGTGCCTGTAGATAGGGCGCCAAGGCACCGTGAAGAGCAGCAAGAGCTTTCAGGGCTGGGCCCTTCCTTGTGGGAGAAGGAGCCGGACGTTTGCCTTTTCGGCAAGAGGCTCTCCAACGGCCGAGCGCCATGAGATGTTGCGTCTCTGGGAAAGCACAGATCCCCAATGCTGCTGTTGTGCCTGTAGATAGGGCGCCAAGGCACCGTGAAGAGCAGCAAGAGCTTTCAGGGCTGGGCCCTTCCTTGTGGGAGAAGGAGCCGGACGTTTGCCTTTTCGGCAAGAGGCTCTGCCGCGGCCGAGCGCCATAAGATGTTGCGTCTCTGGGCAAGCACAGATCCCCAGTGTTGTTGTGCCTGTAGGTAGGGCACCAAGGCACCGTGAAGAGCAGGAACAGCTTTCAGGGCTGGGCCCTGCCTTGTGGGAGAAGGAGCCGGACGTTTGCCTTTTCGGCAAGAGGCTCTGCCGCGGCCGAGGGCCATGAGATGTTGCGTCTCTGGGAAAGCACAGATACCCAGTGCTCTTGTGCCTGTAGATAGGGCGCCAAGGCACCGTGAAGAGCAGGAACAGCTTTCAGGGCTGGGCCCTTCCTTGTGGGAGAAGGAGCCAGACGTTTGCCTTTTCGGCAAGAGGCACTGCCGTGGCCGAGCGCCATGAGATGTTGCGTCTCTGGGAAAGCACAGATCCCCACTGCTGTTGTGCCTGTAGACAGAGCGCCAAGGCACCGTGAAGAGCAGCAAGAGCTTTCAGGGCTGGGCCCTTCCTTGTGGGAGAAGGAGCCAGACGTTTGCCTTTTCGGCAAGAGGCTCTGCCGCGGCCGAGCGCCATGAGATGTTGCGTCTCTGGGAAAGCACAGATCCCCACTGCTGTTGTGCCTGTAGGTAGGGCTCCAACGGTAGGTGAAGAGCAGCAAGAGCATTCAGGGCTGGGCCCTTCCTTGTGGGAGAAGGAGCTGGACGTTTGCCTTTTCGGCAAGAGGCTCTCCCGCGGCTGATCCCCATGAGATGTTGCGTCTCTGGGAAAGCACAGATCCCCACTGCTGTTGTGCCTGTAGATAGGGCGCCAAGGCACCGTGAAGAGCAGCAAGAGCTTTCAGGGCTGGGCCCTTCCTTCTGGGAGAAGGAGCCGGACGTTTGCCTTTTCGGCAAGAGGCTCTGCCGCGGCCGAGCGCCATGAGATGTTGAGTCTCTGGGAAAGCGCAGATCCCCAGTGCTCTTGTGCCTGTAGATAGGGCGCCAAGGCACCGTGAAGAGCAGCAAGAGCTTTCAGGGCTGGGCCCTTCCTTGTGGGAGAAGGAGCCGGACGTTTGCCTTTTCGGCAAGAGGCTCTGCCGCGGCCGAGCGCCATGAGATGTTGCGTGTCTGGGAAAGCACAGATCCCCACTGCTGCTGTGCCTGTAGATAGGGCGCCAAGGCACTGTGAAGAGCAGCAAGAGCTTTCAGGGCTGGGCCCTTCCTTGTGGGAGAAGGAGCCGGACGTTTGCCTTTTAGGCAAGAGGCTCTGCCGCGGCCGAGCGCCATGAGATGTTGCGTCTCTGGGAAAGCACAGATCCCCACTGCTGCTGTGCCTGTAGATAGGGCGCCAAGGCACCGTGAAGAGCAGCAAGAGCTTTCAGGGCTGGGCCCTTCCTTGTGGGAGAAGGAGCCGGACGTTTGCCTTTTCGGCAAGAGGCGCTGCCGCGGCCGAGCGCCATGAGATGTTGCGTCTCTGGGAAAGCACAGATCCCCACTGCTATTGTACCTGTAGGTAGGGCGCCAATGGTAGGTGAAGAGCAGCAAGAGCTTTCAGGGCTGGGCCCTTCCTTGTGGGAGAAGGAGCCGGACGTTTGCCTTTTCGGCAAGAGGCTCTGCCGCGGCCGAGCGCCATGAGATGTTGCGTCTCTGGGAAAGCACAGATCCCCACTGCTGCTGTGCCTGTAGATAGGGCGCCAAGGGTAGGTGAAGAGCAGCAAGAGCTTTCAGGGCTGGGCCCTTCCTTGTGGGAGAAGGAGCCGGACGTTTGCCTTTTCGGCAAGAGGCTCTGCCGCGGCCGAGCGCCATGAGATGTTGCGTCTCTGGGAAAGCACAGATCCCCAGTGCTGTTGTGCCTGTAGATAGGGCACCAAGGCACCGTGAAGAGCAGCAAGAGCTTTCAGGGCTGGGCCCTTCCTTGTGGGAGAAGGAGCCGGACGTTTGCCTTTTCGGCAAGAGGCTCTCCAACGGCCGAGCGCCATGAGATGTTGCGTCTCTGGGAAAGCACAGATACCCAGTGCTGTTGTGCCTGTAGATAGGGCGCCAAGGCACCGTGAAGAGCAGCAAGAGCTTTCAGGGCTGGGCCCTTCCTTGAGGGAGAAGGAGCCGGACGTTTGCCTTTTCGGCAAGAGGCTCTGCCGCGGCCGAGCGCCATGAGATGTTGCGTCTCTGGGAAAGCACAGATCCCCACTGCTGTTGTGCCTGTAGGTAGGGCTCCAACGGTAGGTGAAGAGCAGCAAGAGCTTTCAGGGCTGGGCCCTTCCTTGTGGGAGAAGGAGCCGGACGTTTGCCTTTTCGGCAAGAGGCTCTGCCGCGGCCGAGCGCCATGAGATGTTGCGTCTCTGGGAAAGCACAGATCCCCACTGCTGTTGTGCCTGTAGATAGGGCACCAAGGCACCGTGAAGAGCAGCAAGAGCTTTCAGGGCTGGGCCCTTCCTTGTGGGAGAAGGAGCCGGACGTTTGCCTTTTCGGCAAGAGGCTCTGCCGCGGCCGAGCGCCATAAGATGTTGCGTCTCTGGGAAAGCACAGATCCCCAGTGTTGTTGTGCCTGTAGGTAGGGCACCAAGGCACCGTGAAGAGCAGGAACAGCTTTCAGGGCTGGGCCCTGCCTTGTGGGAGAAGGAGCCGGACGTTTGCCTTTTCGGCAAGAGGCTCTGCCGCGGCCGAGGGCCATGAGATGTTGCGTCTCTGGGAAAGCACAGATCCCCACTGCTGTTGTGCCTATAGATAGGGTGCCAAGGCACCGTGAAGAGCAGGAACAGCTTTCAGGGCTGGGCCCTTCCTTGTGGGAGAAGGAGCCAGACGTTTGCCTTTTCGGCAAGAGGCACTGCCGTGGCCGAGCGCCATGAGATGTTGCGTCTCTGGGAAAGCACAGATCCCCACTGCTGTTGTGCCTGTAGATAGAGCGCCAAGGCACCGTGAAGAGCAGCAAGAGCTTTCAGGGCTGGGCCCTTCCTTGTGGGAGAAGGAGCCAGACGTTTGCCTTTTCGGCAAGAGGCTCTGCCGCGGCCGAGCGCCATGAGATGTTGCGTCTCTGGGAAAGCACAGATCCCCACTGCTGTTGTGCCTGTAGGTAGGGCTCCAACGGTAGGTGAAGAGCAGCAAGAGCTTTCAGGGCTGGGCCCTTCCTTGTGGGAGAAGGAGCCGGACGTTTGCCTTTTCGGCAAGAGGCTCTGCCGCGGCCGAGCGCCATGAGATGTTGCGTCTCTGGGAAAGCACAGATCCCCACTGCTGTTGTGCCTGTAGGTAGGGCTCCAACGGTAGGTGAAGAGCAGCAAGAGCATTCAGGGCTGGGCCCTTCCTTGTGGGAGAAGGAGCTGGACGTTTGCCTTTTCAGCAAAAGGCTCTCCCGCGGCTGAGCCCCATGAGATGTTGCGTCTCTGGGAAAGCACAGATCCCCACTGCTGTTGTGCCTGTAGATAGGGCGCCAAGGCACCGTGAAGAGCAGCAAGAGCTTTCAGGGCTGGGCCCTTCCTTGTGGGAGAAGGAGCCGGACGTTTGCCTTTTCGGCAAGAGGCTCTGCCGCGGCCGAGCGCCATAAGATGTTGCGTCTCTGGGCAAGCACAGATCCCCAGTGTTGTTGTGCCTGTAGGTAGGGCACCAAGGCACCGTGAAGAGCAGGAACAGCTTTCAGGGCTGGGCCCTGCCTTGTGGGAGAAGGAGCCGGACGTTTGCCTTTTCGGCAAGAGGCTCTGCCGCGGCCGAGGGCCATGAGATGTTGCGTCTCTGGGAAAGCACAGATACCCAGTGCTCTTGTGCCTGTAGATAGGGCGCCAAGGCACCGTGAAGAGCAGGAACAGCTTTCAGGGCTGGGCCCTTCCTTGTGGGAGAAGGAGCCAGACGTTTGCCTTTTCGGCAAGAGGCACTGCCGTGGCCGAGCGCCATGAGATGTTGCGTCTCTGGGAAAGCACAGATCCCCACTGCTGTTGTGCCTGTAGACAGAGCGCCAAGGCACCGTGAAGAGCAGCAAGAGCTTTCAGGGCTGGGCCCTTCCTTGTGGGAGAAGGAGCCAGACGTTTGCCTTTTCGGCAAGAGGCTCTGCCGCGGCCGAGCGCCATGAGATGTTGCGTCTCTGGGAAAGCACAGATCCCCACTGCTGTTGTGCCTGTAGGTAGGGCTCCAACGGTAGGTGAAGAGCAGCAAGAGCATTCAGGGCTGGGCCCTTCCTTGTGGGAGAAGGAGCTGGACGTTTGCCTTTTCGGCAAGAGGCTCTCCCGCGGCTGATCCCCATGAGATGTTGCGTCTCTGGGAAAGCACAGATCCCCACTGCTGTTGTGCCTGTAGATAGGGCGCCAAGGCACCGTGAAGAGCAGCAAGAGCTTTCAGGGCTGGGCCCTTCCTTCTGGGAGAAGGAGCCGGACGTTTGCCTTTTCGGCAAGAGGCTCTGCCGCGGCCGAGCGCCATGAGATGTTGAGTCTCTGGGAAAGCACAGATCCCCAGTGCTCTTGTGCCTGTAGATAGGGCGCCAAGGCACCGTGAAGAGCAGCAAGAGCTTTCAGGGCTGGGCCCTTCCTTGTGGGAGAAGGAGCCGGACGTTTGCCTTTTCGGCAAGAGGCTCTGCCGCGGCCGAGCGCCATGAGATGTTGCGTGTCTGGGAAAGCACAGATCCCCACTGCTGCTGTGCCTGTAGATAGGGCGCCAAGGCACTGTGAAGAGCAGCAAGAGCTTTCAGGGCTGGGCCCTTCCTTGTGGGAGAAGGAGCCGGACGTTTGCCTTTTTGGCAAGAGGCTCTGCCGCGGCCGAGCGCCATGAGATGTTGCGTCTCTGGGAAAGCACAGATCCCCACTGCTGCTGTGCCTGTAGATAGGGCGCCAAGGCACCGTGAAGAGCAGCAAGAGCTTTCAGGGCTGGGCCCTTCCTTGTGGGAGAAGGAGCCGGACGTTTGCCTTTTCGGCAAGAGGCGCTGCCGCGGCCGAGCGCCATGAGATGTTGCGTCTCTGGGAAAGCACAGATCCCCACTGCTATTGTACCTGTAGGTAGGGCGCCAATGGTAGGTGAAGAGCAGCAAGAGCTTTCAGGGCTGGGCCCTTCCTTGTGGGAGAAGGAGCCGGACGTTTGCCTTTTCGGCAAGAGGCTCTGCCGCGGCCGAGCGCCATGAGATGTTGCGTCTCTGGGAAAGCACAGATCCCCACTGCTGCTGTGCCTGTAGATAGGGCGCCAAGGGTAGGTGAAGAGCAGCAAGAGCTTTCAGGGCTGGGCCCTTCCTTGTGGGAGAAGGAGCCGGACGTTTGCCTTTTCGGCAAGAGGCTCTGCCGCGGCCGAGCGCCATGAGATGTTGCGTCTCTGGGAAAGCACAGATCCCCACTGCTGTTGTGCCTGTAGATAGGGCACCAAGGCACCGTGAAGAGCAGCAAGAGCTTTCAGGGCTGGGCCCTTCCTTGTGGGAGAAGGAGCCGGACGTTTACCTTTTCGGCAAGAGGCTCTCCAACGGCCGAGCGCCATGAGATGTTGCGTCTCTGGGAAAGCACAGATCCCCAGTGCTGCTGTTGTGCCTGTAGATAGGGCGCCAAGGCACCGTGAAGAGCAGCAAGAGCTTTCAGGGCTGGGCCCTTCCTTGTGGGAGAAGGAGCCGGACGTTTGCCTTTTCGGCAAGAGGCTCTGGCGCGGCCGAGGGCCATGAGATGTTGCGTCTCTGATAAAGCACAGATCCCCACTGCTGTTGTGCCTGTAGATAGGGCGCCAAGGCACCGTGAAGAGCAGGAACAGCTTTCAGGGCTGGGCCCTTCCTTGTGGGAGAAGGAGCCAGACGTTTGCCTTTTCGGCAAGAGGCACTGCCGCGGCCGAGCGCCATGAGATGTTGCGTCTCTGGGAAAGCACAGATCCCCAGTGCTCTTGTGCCTGTAGGTAGGGCTCCAACGGTAGGTGAAGAGCAGCAAGAGCTTTCAGGGCTGGGCCCTTCCTTGTGGGAGAAGGAGCCGGACGTTTGCCTTTTCGGCAAGAGGCTCTGCCGCGGCCGAGCGCCATGAGATGTTGCGACTCTGGGAAAGCACAGATCCCCAGTGCTCTTGTGCCTGTAGGTAGGGCGCCAAGGAACCGTGAAGAGCAGCAAGAGCTTTCAGGGCTGGGGCCTTCCTTGTGGGAGAAGGAGCCGGACGTTTGCCTTTTCGGCAAGAGGTTCTGCCGCTGCCGAGCGCCATGAGATGTTGCGTCTCTGGGAAAGCACAGATCCCCACTGCTGTTGTGCCTGTAGGTAGGGCTCCAACGATAGGTGAAGAGCAGCAAGAGCTTTCAGGGCTGGGCCCTTCCTTGTGGGAGAAGGAGCCGGACGTTTGCCTTTTCGGCAAGAGGCTCTGCCGCGGCCGAGCGCCATGAGATGTTGCGTCTCTGGGAAAGCACAGATCCCCACTGCTGTTGTGCCTGTAGGTAGGGCTCCAACGGTAGGTGAAGAGCAGCAAGAGCATTCAGGGCTGGGCCTTCCTTGTGGGAGAAGGAGCTGGACGTTTGCCTTTTCGGCAAGAGGCTCTCCCGCGGCTGAGCCCCATGAGATGTTGCGTCTCTGGGAAAGCACAGATCCCCACTGCTGTTGTGCCTGTAGATAGGGCGCCAAGGCACCGTGAAGAGCAGCAAGAGCTTTCAGGGCTGGGCCCTTCCTTGTGGGAGAAGGAGCCGGACGTTTGCCTTTTCGGCAAGAGGCTCTGCCGCGGCCGAGCGCCATGAGATGTTGCGTCTCTGGGAAAGCACAGATCCCCAGTGCTGTTGTGCCTGTAGATAGGGCGCCAAGGCACCGTGAAGAGCAGCAAGAGCTTTCAGGGCTGGGCCCTTCCTTGTGGGAGAAGGAGCCGGACGTTTGCCTTTTCGGCAAGAGGCTCTGCCGCGGCCGAGCGCCATGAGATGTTGCGTCTCTGGGAAAGCACAGATCCCCAGTGTTGTTGTGCCTGTAGATAGGGCGCCAAGGCACCGTGAAGAGCAGCAAGAGCTTTCAGGGCTGGGCCCTTCCTTGTGGGAGAAGGAGCCGGACGTTTGCCTTTTCGGCAAGAGGCGCTGCCGCGGCCGAGCGCCATGAGATGTTGCGTCTCTGGGAAAGCACAGATCCCCACTGCTGTTGTACCTGTAGGTAGGGCTCCAACGGTAGGTGAAGAGCAGCAAGAGCTTTCAGGGCTGGGCCCTTCCTTGTGGGAGAAGGAGCCGGACGTTTGCCTTTTCGGCAAGAGGCTCTGCCGCGGCCGAGCGCCATGAGATGTTGCGACTCTGGGAAAGCACAGATCCCCAGTGCTCTTGTGCCTGTAGGTAGGGCACCAAGGAACCGTGAAGAGCAGCAAGAGCTTTCAGGGCTGGGCCCTTCCTTGTGGGAGAAGGAGCCGGACGTTTGCCTTTTCGGCAAGAGGTTCTGCCGCTGCCGAGCGCCATGAGATGTTGCGTCTCTGGGAAAGCACAGATCCCCACTGCTGTTGTGCCTGTAGGTAGGGCTCCAACGATAGGTGAAGAGCAGCAAGAGCTTTCAGGGCTGGGCCCTTCCTTGTGGGAGAAGGAGCCGGACGTTTGCCTTTTCGGCAAGAGGCTCTGCCGCGGCCGAGCGCCATGAGATGTTGCGTCTCTGGGAAAGCACAGATCCCCAGTGCTGTTGTGCCTGTAGATAGGGCGCCAAGGGTAGGTGAAGAGCAGCAAGAGCTTTCAGGGCTGGGCCCTTCCTTGTGGGAGAAGGAGCCGGACGTTTGCCTTTTCGGCAAGAGGCACTGCCGCCGCCAAGAGCCATGAGATGTTGCGTCTCTGGGAAAGCACAGATCCCCACTGCTGCTGTGCCTGTAGGTAGGACGCCAAGGCACCGTGAAGAGCAGCAAGAGCTTTCAGGGCTGGGCCCTTCCTTCTGGGAGAAGGAGCCGGACGTTTGCCTTTTCGGCAAGAGGCTCTGCCGCAGCCGAGCACCATGAGATGTTGCGTCTCTGGGAAAGCACAGATCCCCAGTGCTCTTGTGCCTGTAGGTAGGGCGCCAAGGCACCGTGAAGAGCAGCAAGAGCTTTCAGGGCTGGGCCCTTCCTTGTGGGAGAAGGAGCCGGACGTTTGCCTTTTCGGCAAGAGGCTCTGCCGCGGCCGAGCGCCATGAGATGTTGCGTCTCTGGGAAAGCACAGATCCCCACTGCTGTTGTGCCTGTAGATAGGGCACCAAGGCACCGTGAAGAGCAGCAAGAGCTTTCAGGGCTGGGCCCTTCCTTGTGGGAGAAGGAGCCGGACGTTTACCTTTTCGGCAAGAGGCTCTCCAACGGCCGAGCGCCATGAGATGTTGCGTCTCTGGGAAAGCACAGATCCCCAGTGCTGCTGTTGTGCCTGTAGATAGGGTGCCAAGGCACCGTGAAGAGCAGCAAGAGCTTTCAGGGCTGGGCCCTTCCTTGTGGGAGAAGGAGCCGGACGTTTGCCTTTTCGGCAAGAGGCGCTGCCGCGGCCGAGCGCCATGAGATGTTGCGTCTCTGGGAAAGCACAGATCCCCACTGCTGCTGTGCCTGTAGATAGGGCGCCAAGGCACCGTGAAGAGCAGCAAGAGCTTTCAGGGCTGGGCCCTTCCTTGTGGGAGAAGGAGCCGGACGTTTGCCTTTTCGGCAAGAGGCTCTGGCGCGGCCGCGGGCCATGAGATGTTGCGTCTCTGATAAAGCACAGATCCCCACTGCTGTTGTGCCTGTACATAGGGCGCCAAGGCACCGTGAAGAGCAGCAAGAGCTTTCAGGGCTGGGCCCTTCCTTGTGGGAGAAGGAGCCAGACGTTTGCCTTTTCGGCAAGAGGCACTGCCGCGGCCGAGCGCCATGAGATGTTGCGTCTCTGGGAAAGCACAGATCCCCACTGATGTTGTGCCTGTAGATAGAGCGCCAAGGCACCGTGAAGAGCAGCAAGAGCTTTCAGGGCTGGGCCCTTCCTTGTGGGAGAAGGAGCCGGACGTTTGCCTTTTCGGCAAGAGGCTCTGCCGCGGCCGAGCGCCATGAGATGTTGCGTCTCTGGGAAAGCACAGATCCCCAGTGCTCTTGTGCCTGTAGGTAGGGCTCCAACGGTAGGTGAAGAGCAGCAAGAGCTTTCAGGGCTGGGCCCTTCCTTGTGGGAGAAGGAGCCGGACGTTTGCCTTTTCGGCAAGAGGCTCTGCCGCGGCCGAGCGCCATGAGATGTTGCGTCTCTGGGAAAGCACAGATCCCCACTGCTGTTGTGCCTGTAGGTAGGGCTCCAACGATAGGTGAAGAGCAGCAAGAGCTTTCAGGGCTGGGCCCTTCCTTGTGGGAGAAGGAGCCGGACGTTTGCCTTTTCGGCAAGAGGCTCTGCCGCGGCCGAGCGCCATGAGATGTTGCGTCTCTGGGAAAGCACAGATCCCCACTGCTGTTGTGCCTGTAGGTAGGGCTCCAACGGTAGGTGAAGAGCAGCAACAGCTTTCAGGGCTGGGCCCTTCCTTGTGGGAGAAGGAGCCGGACGTTTGCCTTTTCGGCAAGAGGCTCTGCCGCGGCCGAGCGCCATGAGATGTTGCGTCTCTGGGAAAGCACAGATCCCCAGTGCTGTTGTGCCTGTAGATAGGGCACCAAGGCACCGTGAAGAGCAGCAAGAGCTTTCAGGGCTGGGCCCTTCCTTGTGGGAGAAGGAGCCGGACGTTTGCCTTTTCGGCAAGAGGCTCTCCAACGGCCGAGCGCCATGAGATGTTGCGTCTCTGGGAAAGCACAGATACCCAGTGCTGTTGTGCCTGTAGATAGGGCGCCAAGGCACCGTGAAGAGCAGCAAGAGCTTTCAGGGCTGGGCCCTTCCTTGTGGGAGAAGGAGCCGGACGTTTGCCTTTTCGGCAAGAGGCTCTGCCGCGGTCGAGCGCCATGAGATGTTGCGTCTCTGGGAAAGCACAGATCCCCAGTGCTCTTGTGCCTGTAGATAGGGCGCCAAGGCACCGTGAAGAGCAGCAAGAGCTTTCAGGGCTGGGCCCTTCCTTGTGGGAGAAGGAGCCGGACGTTTGCCTTTTCGGCAAGAGGCTCTGCCGCTCGCCGAGAGCCATGAGATGTTGCGTCTCTGGGAAAGCAAGATCCCCACTGCTGTTGTACCTGTAGGTAGGGCTGCAAGGGTAGGTGAAGAGCAGGAAGAGCTTTCAGGGCTGGGCCCTTCCTTGTGGGAGAAGGAGCCGGACGTTTGCCTTTTCAGCAAGAGGCTCTGCCGCGGCCGAGCGCCATGAGATGTTGCGTCTCTGGGAAAGCACAGATCCCCACTGCTGTTGTGCCTGTAGGTAGGGCTCCAACGGTAGGTGAAGAGCAGCAAGAGCTTTCAGGGCTGGGCCCTTCCTTGTGGGAGAAGGAGCCGGACGTTTGCCTTTTCGGCAAGAGGCTCTGCCGCGGCCGAGCGCCATGAGATGTTGCGTCTCTGGGAAAGCACAGATCCCCAGTGCTCTTGTGCCTGTAGGTAGGGCGCCAAGGAACCGTGAAGAGCAGCAAGAGCTTTCAGGGCTGGGCCCTTCCTTGTGGGAGAAGGAGCCGGACGTTTGCCTTTTCGGCAAGAGGTTCTGCCGCTGCCGAGCGCCATGAGATGTTGCGTCTCTGGGAAAGCACAGATCCCCACTGCTGCTGTGCCTGTAGATAGGGCGCCAAGGCACCGTGAAGAGCAGCAAGAGCTTTCAGGGCTGGGCCCTTCCTTGTGGGAGAAGGAGCCGGACGTTTGCCTTTTCGGCAAGAGGCTCTGTAGCGGCCAATAGCCATGAGATGTTGCGTCTCTGGGAAAGCACAGATCCCCAGTGCTCTTGTGCCTGTAGGTAGGGCGCCAAGGCACCGTGAAGAGCAGCAAGAGCTTTCAGGGCTGGGCCCTTCCTTGTGGGAGAAGGAGCCGGACGTTTGCCTTTTCGGCAAGAGGCGCTGCCGCGGCCGAGCGCCATGAGACGTTGCGTCTCTGGGAAAGCACAGATCCCCACTGCTGTTGTACCTGTAGGTAGGGCGCCAATGGTAGGTGAAGAGCAGCAAGAGCTTTCAGGGCTGGGCCCTTCCTTGTGGGAGAAGTAGCCGGACGTTTGCCTTTTCGGCAAGAGGCTCTGCCGCGGCCGAGCGCCATGAGATGTTGCATCTCTGGGAAAGCACAGATCCCCACTGCTGCTGTGCCTGTAGATAGGGCGCGAAGGGTAGGTGAAGAGCAGCAACAGCTTTCAGGGCTGGGCCCTTCCTTGTGGGAGAAGGAGCCGGACGTTTGCCTTTTCGGCAAGAGGCTCTGCCGCGGCCGAGAGCCATGAGATGTTGCGTCTCTGGGAAAGCACAGATCCCCAGTGCTGTTGTGCCTGTAGATAGGGCACCAAGGCACCGTGAAGAGCAGCAAGAGCTTTCAGGGCTGGGCCCTTCCTTGTGGGAGAAGGAGCCGGACGTTTGCCTTTTCGGCAAGAGGCTCTCCAACGGCCGAGCGCCATGAGATGTTGCGTCTCTGGGAAAGCACAGATACCCAGTGCTGTTGTGCCTGTAGATAGGGCGCCAAGGCACCGTGAAGAGCAGCAAGAGCTTTCAGGGCTGGGCCCTTCCTTGTGGGAGAAGGAGCCGGACGTTTGCCTTTTCGGCAAGAGGCTCTGCCGCGGCCGAGCGCCATGAGATGTTGCGTCTCTGGGAAAGCACAGATCCCCACTGCTGCTGTGCCTGTAGATAGAGCGCCAAGGCACCGTGATGAGCAGCAAGAGCTTTCAGGGCTGGGCCCTTCCTTGTGGGAGAAGGAGCCGGATGTTTGCCTTTTCAGCAAGAGGCTCTGCCGCGGTCGAGCGCCATGAGATGTTGCGTCTCTGGGAAAGCACAGATCCCCAGTGCTCTTGTGCCTGTAGATAGGGCGCCAAGGCACCGTGAAGAGCAGCAAGAGCTTTCAGGGCTGGGCCCTTCCTTGTGGGAGAAGGAGCCGGACGTTTGCCTTTTCGGCAAGAGGCTCTGCCGCTCGCCGAGAGCCATGAGATGTTGCGTCTCTGGGAAAGCAAGATCCCCACTGCTGTTGTACCTGTAGGTAGGGCTGCAAGGGTAGGTGAAGAGCAGCAAGAGCTTTCAGGGCTGGGCCCTTCCTTGTGGGAGAAGGAGCCGGACGTTTGCCTTTTCAGCAAGAGGCTCTGCCGCGGCCGAGCGCCATGAGATGTTGCGTCTCTGGGAAAGCACAGATCCCCACTGCTGTTGTGCCTGTAGGTAGGGCTCCAACGGTAGGTGAAGAGCAGCAAGAGCTTTCAGGGCTGGGCCCTTCCTTGTGGGAGAAGGAGCCGGACGTTTGCCTTTTCGGCAAGAGGCTCTGCCGCGGCCGAGCGCCATGAGATGTTGCGACTCTGGGAAAGCACAGATCCCCAGTGCTCTTGTGCCTGTAGGTAGGGCGCCAAGGAACCGTGAAGAGCAGCAAGAGCTTTCAGGGCTGGGCCCTTCCTTGTGGGAGAAGGAGCCGGACGTTTGCCTTTTCGGCAAGAGGTTCTGCCGCTGCCGAGCGCCATGAGATGTTGCGTCTCTGGGAAAGCACAGATCCCCACTGCTGCTGTGCCTGTAGATAGGGCGGCAAGGCACCGTGAAGAGCAGCAAGAGCTTTCAGGGCTGGGCCCTTCCTTGTGGGAGAAGGAGCCGGACGTTTGCCTTTTCGGCAAGAGGCTCTGTAGCGGCCAAGAGCCATGAGATGTTGCGTCTCTGGGAAAGCACAGATCCCCAGTGCTCTTGTGCCTGTAGGTAGGGCGCCAAGGCACCGTGAAGAGCAGCAAGAGCTTTCAGGGCTGGGCCCTTCCTTGTGGGAGAAGGAGCCGGACGTTTGCCTTTTCGGCAAGAGGCGCTGCCGCGGCCGAGCGCCATGAGATGTTGCGTCTCTGGGAAAGCACAGATCCCCACTGCTGCTGTGCCTGTAGATAGGGCGCCAATGGTAGGTGAAGAGCAGCAAGAGCTTTCAGGGCTGGGCCCTTCCTTGTGGGAGAAGGAGCCGGACGTTTGCCTTTTCGGCAAGAGGCTCTGCCGCGGCCGAGCGCCATGAGATGTTGCATCTCTGGGAAAGCACAGATCCCCAGTGCTGCTGTGCCTGTAGATAGGGCGCGAAGGGTAGGTGAAGAGCAGCAACAGCTTTCAGGGCTGGGCCCTTCCTTGTGGGAGAAGGAGCCGGACGTTTGCCTTTTCGGCAAGAGGCTCTGCCGCGGCCGAGAGCCATGAGATGTTGCGTCTCTGGGAAAGCACAGATCCCCAGTGCTGTTGTGCCTGTAGATAGGGCACCAAGGCACCGTGAAGAGCAGCAAGAGCTTTCAGGGCTGGGCCCTTCCTTGTGGGAGAAGGAGCCGGACGTTTGCCTTTTCGGCAAGAGGCTCTGCCGTGTCCGAGCGCCATGAGATGTTGCGTCTCTGGGAAAGCACAGATCCCCAGTGCTGTTGTGCCTGTAGATAGGGCGCCAAGGCACCGTGAAGAGCAGCAAGAGCTTTCAGGGCTGGGCCCTTCCTTGTGGGAGAAGGAGCCGGACGTTTGCCTTTTCGGCAAGAGGCTCTGCCGCGGCCGAGCGCCATGAGATGTTGCGTCTCTGGGAAAGCACAGATCCCCACTGCTGCTGTGCCTGTAGATAGAGCGCCAAGGCACCGTGATGAGCAGCAAGAGCTTTCAGGGCTGGGCCCTTCCTTGTGGGAGAAGGAGCCGGATGTTTGCCTTTTCAGCAAGAGGCTCTGCCGCGGTCGAGCGCCATGAGATGTTGCGTCTCTGGGAAAGCAAGATCCCCACTGCTGTTGTACCTGTAGGTAGGGCTGCAAGGGTAGGTGAAGAGCAGCAAGAGCTTTCAGGGCTGGGCCCTTCCTTGTGGGAGAAGGAGCCGGACGTTTGCCTTTTCAGCAAGAGGCTCTGCCGCGGCCGAGCGCCATGAGATGTTGCGTCTCTGGGAAAGCACAGATCCCCACTGCTGTTGTGCCTGTAGGTAGGGCTCCAACGGTAGGTGAAGAGCAGCAAGAGCTTTCAGGGCTGGGCCCTTCCTTGTGGGAGAAGGAGCCGGACGTTTGCCTTTTCGGCAAGAGGCTCTGCCGCGGCCGAGCGCCATGAGATGTTGCGTCTCTGGGAAAGCACAGATCCCCAGTGCTCTTGTGCCTGTAGGTAGGGCGCCAAGGAACCGTGAAGAGCAGCAAGAGCTTTCAGGGCTGGGCCCTTCCTTGTGGGAGAAGGAGCCGGACGTTTGCCTTTTCGGCAAGAGGTTCTGCCGCTGCCGAGCGCCATGAGATGTTGCGTCTCTGGGAAAGCACAGATCCCCACTGCTGTTTTGCCTGTAGATAGGGCGCCAAGGCACCGTGAAGAGCAGCAAGAGCTTTCAGGGCTGGGCCCTTCCTTGTGGGAGAAGGAGCCGGACGTTTGCCTTTTCGGCAAGAGGCTCTGTAGCGGCCAAGAGCCATGAGATGTTGCGTCTCTGGGAAAGCACAGATCCCCAGTGCTCTTGTGCCTGTAGGTAGGGCGCCAAGGCACCGTGAAGAGCAGCAAGAGCTTTCAGGGCTGGGCCCTTCCTTGTGGGAGAAGGAGCCGGACGTTTGCCTTTTCGGCAAGAGGCGCTGCCGCGGCCGAGCGCCATGAGATGTTGCGTCTCTGGGAAAGCACAGATCCCCACTGCTGTTGTACCTGTAGGTAGGGCGCCAATGGTAGGTGAAGAGCAGCAAGAGCTTTCAGGGCTGGGCCCTTCCTTGTGGGAGAAGGAGCCGGACGTTTGCCTTTTCGGCAAGAGGCTCTGCCGCGGCCGAGCGCCATGAGATGTTGCATCTCTGGGAAAGCACAGATCCCCACTGCTGCTGTGCCTGTAGATAGGGCGCGAAGGGTAGGTGAAGAGCAGCAACAGCTTTCAGGGCTGGGCCCTTCCTTGTGGGAGAAGGAGCCGGACGTTTGCCTTTTCGGCAAGAGGCTCTGCCGCGGCCGAGAGCCATGAGATGTTGCGTCTCTGGGAAAGCACAGATCCCCAGTGCTGTTGTGCCTGTAGATAGGGCACCAAGGCACCGTGAAGAGCAGCAAGAGCTTTCAGGGCTGGGCCCTTCCTTGTGGGAGAAGGAGCCGGACGTTTGCCTTTTCGGCAAGAGGCTATCCAACGGCCGAGCGCCATGAGATGTTGCGTCTCTGGGAAAGCACAGATACCCAGTGCTCTTGTGCCTCTAGATAGGGCGCCAAGGCACCGTGAAGAGCAGCAAGAGCTTTCAGGGCTGGGCCCTTCCTTGTGGGAGAAGGAGCCGGACGTTTGCCTTTTCGGCAAGAGGTTCTGCCGCTGCCGAGCGCCATGAGATGTTGCGTCTCTGGGAAAGCACAGATCCCCACTGCTGTTTTGCCTGTAGATAGGGCGCCAAGGCACCGTGAAGAGCAGCAAGAGCTTTCAGGGCTGGGCCCTTCCTTGTGGGAGAAGGAGCCGGACGTTTGCCTTTTCGGCAAGAGGCTCTGTAGCGGCCAAGAGCCATGAGATGTTGCGTCTCTGGGAAAGCACAGATCCCCAGTGCTCTTGTGCCTGTAGGTAGGGCGCCAAGGCACCGTGAAGAGCAGCAAGAGCTTTCAGGGCTGGGCCCTTCCTTGTGGGAGAAGGAGCCGGACGTTTGCCTTTTCGGCAAGAGGCGCTGCCGCGGCCGAGCGCCATGAGATGTTGCGTCTCTGGGAAAGCACAGATCCCCACTGCTGTTGTACCTGTAGGTAGGGCGCCAATGGTAGGTGAAGAGCAGCAAGAGCTTTCAGGGCTGGGCCCTTCCTTGTGGGAGAAGGAGCCGGACGTTTGCCTTTTCGGCAAGAGGCTCTGCCGCGGCCGAGCGCCATGAGATGTTGCATCTCTGGGAAAGCACAGATCCCCACTGCTGCTGTGCCTGTAGATAGGGCGCGAAGGGTAGGTGAAGAGCAGCAACAGCTTTCAGGGCTGGGCCCTTCCTTGTGGGAGAAGGAGCCGGACGTTTGCCTTTTCGGCAAGAGGCTCTGCCGCGGCCGAGAGCCATGAGATGTTGCGTCTCTGGGAAAGCACAGATCCCCAGTGCTGTTGTGCCTGTAGATAGGGCACCAAGGCACCGTGAAGAGCAGCAAGAGCTTTCAGGGCTGGGCCCTTCCTTGTGGGAGAAGGAGCCGGACGTTTGCCTTTTCGGCAAGAGGCTCTCCAACGGCCGAGCGCCATGAGATGTTGCGTCTCTGGGAAAGCACAGATACCCAGTGCTCTTGTGCCTGTAGATAGGGCGCCAAGGCACCGTGAAGAGCAGCAAGAGCTTTCAGGGCTGGGCCCTTCCTTGTGGGAGAAGGAGCCGGACGTTTGCCTTTTCGGCAAGAGGCTCTGCCGCGGCCGAGCGCCATGAGATGTTGCGTCTCTGGGAAAGCACAGATCCCCACTGCTGCTGTGCCTGTAGATAGAGCGCCAAGGCACCGTGATGAGCAGCAAGAGCTTTCAGGGCTGGGCCCTTCCTTGTGGGAGAAGGAGCCGGATGTTTGCCTTTTCAGCAAGAGGCTCTGCCGCGGTCGAGCGCCATGAGATGTTGCGTCTCTGGGAAAGCACAGATCCCCAGTGCTCTTGTGCCTGTAGATAGGGCGCCAAGGCACCGTGAAGAGCAGCAAGAGCTTTCAGGGCTGGGCCCTTCCTTGTGGGAGAAGGAGCCGGACGTTTGCCTTTTCGGCAAGAGGCTCTGCCGCGGCCGAGCGCCATGAGATGTTGCGTCTCTGGGAAAGCACAGATCCCCACTGCTGTTGTGCCTGTAGGTAGGGCTCCAACGGTAGGTGAAGAGCAGCAAGAGCTTTCAGGGCTGGGCCCTTCCTTGTGGGAGAAGGAGCCGGACGTTTGCCTTTTCGGCAAGAGGCTCTGCCGCGGCCGAGCGCCATGAGATGTTGTGACTCTGGGAAAGCACAGATCCCCAGTGCTCTTGTGCCTGTAGGTAGGGCGCCAAGGCACCGTGAAGAGCAGCAAGAGCTTTCAGGGCTGGGCCCTTCCTTGTGGGAGAAGGAGCCGGACGTTTGCCTTTTCGGCAAGAGGCTCTGTAGCGGCCAAGAGCCATGAGATGTTGCGTCTCTGGGAAAGCACAGATCCCCAGTGCTCTTGTGCCTGTAGGTAGGGCGCCAAGGCACCGTGAAGAGCAGCAAGAGCTTTCAGGGCTGGGCCCTTCCTTGTGGGAGAAGGAGCCGGACGTTTGCCTTTTCGGCAAGAGGCGCTGCCGCGGCCGAGCGCCATGAGATGTTGCGTCTCTGGGAAAGCACAGATCCCCACTGCTGTTGTACCTGTAGGTAGGGCGCCAATGGTAGGTGAAGAGCAGCAAGAGCTTTCAGGGCTGGGCCCTTCCTTGTGGGAGAAGGAGCCGGACGTTTGCCTTTTCGGCAAGAGGCTCTGCCGCGGCCGAGCGCCATGAGATGTTGCATCTCTGGGAAAGCACAGATCCCCACTGCTGCTGTGCCTGTAGATAGGGCGCGAAGGGTAGGTGAAGAGCAGCAACAGCTTTCAGGGCTGGGCCCTTCCTTGTGGGAGAAGGAGCCGGACGTTTGCCTTTTCGGCAAGAGGCTCTGCCGCGGCCGAGAGCCATGAGATGTTGCGTCTCTGGGAAAGCACAGATCCCCAGTGCTGTTGTGCCTGTAGATAGGGCGCCAAGGCACCGTGAAGAGCAGCAAGAGCTTTCAGGGCTGGGCCCTTCCTTGTGGGAGAAGGAGCCGGACGTTTGCCTTTTCGGCAAGAGGCTCTGCCGCGGCCGAGCGCCATGAGATGTTGCGTCTCTGGGAAAGCACAGATCCCCACTGCTGCTGTGCCTGTAGATAGAGCGCCAAGGCACCGTGATGAGCAGCAAGAGCTTTCAGGGCTGGGCCCTTCCTTGTGGGAGAAGGAGCCGGATGTTTGCCTTTTCAGCAAGAGGCTCTGCCGCGGTCGAGCGCCATGAGATGTTGCGTCTCTGGGAAAGCACAGATCCCCAGTGCTCTTGTGCCTGTAGGTAGGGCGCCAAGGCACCGTGAAGACCAGCAAGAGCTTTCAGGGCTGGGCCCTTCTTTGTGGGAGAAGGAGCCGGACGTTTGCCTTTTCGGCAAGAGGCTCTGCCGCGGCCGAGCGCCATGAGATGTTGCATCTATGGGAAAGCACAGATCCCCACTGCTGTTGTGCCTGTAGGTAGGGCTCCAACGGTAGGTGAAGAGCAGCAAGAGCTTTCAGGGCTGGGCCCTTCCTTGTGGGAGAAGGAGCCGGACGTTTACCTTTTCGGCAAGAGGCTCTGCCGCAGCCGAGCGCCATGAGATGTTGCGACTCTGGGAAAGCACAGATCCCCACTGCTGTTGTGCCTGTAGGTAGGGCACCAAGGCACCGTGAAGAGCAGCAACAGCTTTCAGGGCTGGGCCCTTCCTTGTGGGAGAAGGAGCCGGACGTTTGCCTTTTCGGCAAGAGGCTCTCCAACGGCCGAGCGCCATGAGATGTTGCGTCTCTGGGAAAGCACAGATCCCCAGTGCTGCTGTTGTGCCTGTAGATAGGGCGCCAAGGCACCGTGAAGAGCAGAAAGAGCTTTCAGGGCTGGGCCCTTCCTTGTGGGAGAAGGAGCCGGACGTTTGCCTTTTCGGCAAGAGGCGCTGCCGCGGCCGAGCGCCATGAGATGTTGCGTCTCTGGGAAAGCACAGATCCCCACTGCTGTTGTACCTGTAGGTAGGGCGCCAATGGTAGGTGAAGAGCAGCAAGAGCTTTCAGGGCTGGGCCCTTCCTTGTGGGAGAAGGAGCCGGACGTTTGCCTTTTCGGCAAGAGGCTCTGCCGCGGCCGAGCGCCATGAGATGTTGCATCTCTGGGAAAGCACAGATCCCCACTGCTGCTGTGCCTGTAGATAGGGCGCGAAGGGTAGGTGAAGAGCAGCAACAGCTTTCAGGGCTGGGCCCTTCCTTGTGGGAGAAGGAGCCGGACGTTTGCCTTTTCGGCAAGAGGCTCTCCAACGGCCGAGCGCCATGAGATGTTGCGTCTCTGGGAAAGCACAGATCCCCAGTGCTGCTGTTGTGCCTGTAGATAGGGCGCCAAGGCACCGTGAAGAGCAGAAAGAGCTTTCAGGGCTGGGCCCTTCCTTGTGGGAGAAGGAGCCGGACGTTTGCCTTTTCGGCAAGAGGCGCTGCCGCGGCCGAGCGCCATGAGATGTTGCGTCTCTGGGAAAGCACAGATCCCCACTGCTGTTGTACCTGTAGGTAGGGCGCCAATGGTAGGTGAAGAGCAGCAAGAGCTTTCAGGGCTGGGCCCTTCCTTGTGGGAGAAGGAGCCGGACGTTTGCCTTTTCGGCAAGAGGCTCTGCCGCTCGCCGAGAGCCATGAGATGTTGCGTCTCTGGGAAAGCAAGATCACCACTGCTGTTGTACCTGTAGGTAGGGCTGCAAGGGTAGGTGAAGAGCAGCAAGAGCTTTCAGGGCTGGGCCCTTCCTTGAGGGAGAAGGAGCCGGACGTTTGCCTTTTCGGCAAGAGGCTCTGCCGCGGCCGAGCGCCATGAGATGTTGCGTCTCTGGGAAAGCACAGATCCCCACTGCTGTTGTGCCTGTAGGTAGGGCTCCAACGGTAGGTGAAGAGCAGCAAGAGCTTTCAGGGCTGGGCCCTTCCTTGTGGGAGAAGGAGCCGGACGTTTGCCTTTTCGGCAAGAGGCTCTGCCGCAGCCGAGCGCCATGAGATGTTGCGACTCTGGGAAAGCACAGATCCCCACTGCTGTTGTGCCTGTAGATAGGGCACCAAGGCACCGTGAAGAGCAGCAACAGCTTTCAGGGCTGGGCCCTTCCTTGTGGGAGAAGGAGCCGGACGTTTGCCTTTTCGGCAAGAGGCTCTCCAACGGCCGAGCGCCATGAGATGTTGCGTCTCTGGGAAAGCACAGATCCCCACTGCTGCTGTTGTGCCTGTAGATAGGGTGCCAAGGCACCGTGAAGAGCAGCAAGAGCTTTCAGGGCTGGGCCCTTCCTTGTGGGAGAAGGAGCCGGACGTTTGCCTTTTCGGCAAGAGGCTCTGCCGCGGCCGAGCGCCATGAGATGTTGCATCTCTGGGAAAGCAAGATCACCACTGCTGTTGTACCTGTAGGTAGGGCTCCAACGGTAGGTGAAGAGCAGCAAGAGCTTTCAGGGCTGGGCCCTTCCTTGAGGGAGAAGGAGCCGGACGTTTGCCTTTTCAGCAAGAGGCTCTGCCGCGGCCGAGCGCCATGAGATGTTGCGTCTCTGGGAAAGCACAGATCCCCACTGCTGTTGTGCCTGTAGGTAGGGCTCCAACGGTAGGTGAAGAGCAGCAAGAGCTTTCAGGGCTGGGCCCTTCCTTGTGGGAGAAGGAGCCGGACGTTTGCCTTTTCGGCAAGAGGCTCTGCCGCAGCCGAGCGCCATGAGATGTTGCGACTCTGGGAAAGCACAGATCCCCACTGCTGTTGTGCCTGTAGATAGGGCACCAAGGCACCGTGAAGAGCAGCAACAGCTTTCAGGGCTGGGCCCTTCCTTGTGGGAGAAGGAGCCGGACGTTTGCCTTTTCGGCAAGAGGCTCTCCAACGGCCGAGCGCCATGAGATGTTGCGTCTCTGGGAAAGCACAGATCCCCAGTGCTGCTGTTGTGCCTGTAGATAGGGTGCCAAGGCACCGTGAAGAGCAGCAAGAGCTTTCAGGGCTGGGCCCTTCCTTGTGGGAGAAGGAGCCGGACGTTTGCCTTTTCGGCAAGAGGCGCTGCCGCGGCCGAGCGCCATGAGATGTTGCGTCTCTGGGAAAGCACAGATCCCCACTGCTGTTGTACCTGTAGGTAGGGCGCCAATGGTAGGTGAAGAGCAGCAAGAGCTTTCAGGGCTGGGCCCTTCCTTGTGGGAGAAGGAGCCGGACGTTTGCCTTTTCGGCAAGAGGCTCTGCCGCGGCCGAGCGCCATGAGATGTTGCATCTCTGGGAAAGCACAGATCCCCACTGCTGCTGTGCCTGTAGATAGGGCGCGAAGGGTAGGTGAAGAGCAGCAACAGCTTTCAGGGCTGGGCCCTTCCTTGTGGGAGAAGGAGCCGGACGTTTGCCTTTTCGGCAAGAGGCTCTGCCGCGGCCGAGCGCCATGAGATGTTGCGTCTCTGGGAAAGCACAGATCCCCACTGCTGCTGTGCCTGTAGATAGAGCGCCAAGGCACCGTGATGAGCAGCAAGAGCTTTCAGGGCTGGGCCCTTCCTTGTGGGAGAAGGAGCCGGATGTTTGCCTTTTCAGCAAGAGGCTCTGCCGCGGTCGAGCGCCATGAGATGTTGCGTCTCTGGGAAAGCACAGATCCCCAGTGCTCTTGTGCCTGTAGATAGGGCGCCAAGGCACCGTGAAGAGCAGCAAGAGCTTTCAGGGCTGGGCCCTTCCTTGTGGGAGAAGGAGCCGGACGTTTGCCTTTTCGGCAAGAGGCTCTGCCGCTCGCCGAGAGCCATGAGATGTTGCGTCTCTGGGAAAGCAAGATCACCACTGCTGTTGTACCTGTAGATAGGGCTGCAAGGGTAGGTGAAGAGCAGCAAGAGCTTTCAGGGCTGGGCCCTTCCTTGTGGGAGAAGGAGCCGGACGTTTGCCTTTTCAGCAAGAGGCTCTGCCGCGGCCGAGCGCCATGAGATGTTGCGTCTCTGGGAAAGCACAGATCCCCACTGCTGTTGTGCCTGTAGGTAGGGCTCCAACGGTAGGTGAAGAGCAGCAAGAGCTTTCAGGGCTGGGCCCTTCCTTGTGGGAGAAGGAGCCGGACGTTTGCCTTTTCGGCAAGAGGCTCTGCCGCGGCCGAGCGCCATGAGATGTTGCGTCTCTGGGAAAGCACAGATCCCCAGTGCTCTTGTGCCTGTAGGTAGGGCGCCAAGGAACCGTGAAGAGCAGCAAGAGCTTTCAGGGCTGGGCCCTTCCTTGTGGGAGAAGGAGCCGGACGTTTGCCTTTTCGGCAAGAGGTTCTGCCGCTGCCGAGCGCCATGAGATGTTGCGTCTCTGGGAAAGCACAGATCCCCACTGCTGCTGTGCCTGTAGATAGGGCGCCAAGGCACCGTGAAGAGCAGCAAGAGCTTTCAGGGCTGGGCCCTTCCTTGTGGGACAAAGAGCCGGACGTTTGCCTTTTCGGCAAGAGGCTCTGTAGCGGCCAAGAGCCATGAGATGTTGCGTCTCTGGGAAAGCACAGATCCCCAGTGCTCTTGTGCCTGTAGGTAGGGCGCCAAGGCACCGTGAAGAGCAGCAAGAGCTTTCAGGGCTGGGCCCTTCCTTGTGGGAGAAGGAGCCGGACGTTTGCCTTTTCGGCAAGAGGCTCTGCCGCGGCCGAGCGCCATGAGATGTTGCGTCTCTGGGAAAGCACAGATCCCCACTGCTGTTGTACCTGTAGGTAGGGCGCCAATGGTAGGTGAAGAGCAGCAAGAGCTTTCAGGGCTGGGCCCTTCCTTGTGGGAGAAGGAGCCGGACGTTTGCCTTTTCGGCAAGAGGCTCTGCCGCGGCCGAGCGCCATGAGATGTTGCATCTCTGGGAAAGCACAGATCCCCACTGCTGCTGTGCCTGTAGATAGGGCGCGAAGGGTAGGTGAAGAGCAGCAACAGCTTTCAGGGCTGGGCCCTTCCTTGTGGGAGAAGGAGCCGGACGTTTGCCTTTTCGGCAAGAGGCTCTGCCGCGGCCGAGAGCCATGAGATGTTGCGTCTCTGGGAAAGCACAGATCCCCAGTGCTGTTGTGCCTGTAGATAGGGCACCAAGGCACCGTGAAGAGCAGCAAGAGCTTTCAGGGCTGGGCCCTTCCTTGTGGGAGAAGGAGCCGGACGTTTGCCTTTTCGGCAAGAGGCTCTCCAACGGCCGAGCGCCATGAGATGTTGCGTCTCTGGGAAAGCACAGATACCCAGTGCTGTTGTGCCTGTAGATAGGGCGCCAAGGCACCGTGAAGAGCAGCAAGAGCTTTCAGGGCTGGGCCCTTCCTTGTGGGAGAAGGAGCCGGACGTTTGCCTTTTCGGCAAGAGGCTCTGCCGCGGCCGAGCGCCATGAGATGTTGCGTCTCTGGGAAAGCACAGATCCCCACTGCTGCTGTGCCTGTAGATAGAGCGCCAAGGCACCGTGATGAGCAGCAAGAGCTTTCAGGGCTGGGCCCTTCCTTGTGGGAGAAGGAGCCGGATGTTTGCCTTTTCAGCAAGAGGCTCTGCCGCGGTCGAGCGCCATGAGATGTTGCGTCTCTGGGAAAGCACAGATCCCCAGTGCTCTTGTGCCTGTAGATAGAGCGCCAAGGCACCGTGAAGAGCAGCAAGAGCTTTCAGGGCTGGGCCCTTCCTTGTGGGAGAAGGAGCCGGACGTTTGCCTTTTCGGCAAGAGGCTCTGCCGCTCGCCGAGAGCCATGAGATGTTGCGTCTCTGGGAAAGCAAGATCCCCACTGCTGTTGTACCTGTAGGTAGGGCTGCAAGGGTAGGTGAAGAGCAGGAAGAGCTTTCAGGGCTGGGCCCTTCCTTGTGGGAGAAGGAGCCGGACGTTTGCCTTTTCAGCAAGAGGCTCTGCCGCGGCCGAGCGCCATGAGATGTTGCGTCTCTGGGAAAGCACAGATCCCCACTGCTGTTGTGCCTGTAGGTAGGGCTCCAACGGTAGGTGAAGAGCAGCAAGAGCTTTCAGGGCTGGGCCCTTCCTTGTGGGAGAAGGAGCCGGACGTTTGCCTTTTCGGCAAGAGGCTCTGCCGCGGCCGAGCGCCATGAGATGTTGCGACTCTGGGAAAGCACAGATCCCCAGTGCTCTTGTGCCTGTAGGTAGGGCGCCAAGGAACCGTGAAGAGCAGCAAGAGCTTTCAGGGCTGGGCCCTTCCTTGTGGGAGAAGGAGCCGGACGTTTGCCTTTTCGGCAAGAGGTTCTGCCGCTGCCGAGCGCCATGAGATGTTGCGTCTCTGGGAAAGCACAGATCCCCACTGCTGCTGTGCCTGTAGATAGGGCGCCAAGGCACCGTGAAGAGCAGCAAGAGCTTTCAGGGCTGGGCCCTTCCTTGTGGGAGAAGGAGCCGGACGTTTGCCTTTTCGGCAAGAGGCTCTGCCGCGGCCGAGAGCCATGAGATGTTGCGTCTCTGGGAAAGCACAGATCCCCAGTGCTGTTGTGCCTGTAGATAGGGCACCAAGGCACCGTGAAGAGCAGCAAGAGCTTTCAGGGCTGGGCCCTTCCTTGTGGGAGAAGGAGCCGGACGTTTGCCTTTTCGGCAAGAGGCTCTCCAACGGCCGAGCGCCATGAGATGTTGCGTCTCTGGGAAAGCACAGATACCCAGTGCTGTTGTGCCTGTAGATAGGGCGCCAAGGCACCGTGAAGAGCAGCAAGAGCTTTCAGGGCTGGGCCCTTCCTTGTGGGAGAAGGAGCCGGACGTTTGCCTTTTCGGCAAGAGGCTCTGCCGCGGCCGAGCGCCATGAGATGTTGCGTCTCTGGGAAAGCACAGATCCCCACTGCTGCTGTGCCTGTAGATAGAGCGCCAAGGCACCGTGATGAGCAGCAAGAGCTTTCAGGGCTGGGCCCTTCCTTGTGGGAGAAGGAGCCGGATGTTTGCCTTTTCAGCAAGAGACTCTGCCGCGGTCGAGCGCCATGAGATGTTGCGTCTCTGGGAAAGCACAGATCCCCAGTGCTCTTGTGCCTGTAGATAGGGCGCCAAGGCACCGTGAAGAGCAGCAAGAGCTTTCAGGGCTGGGCCCTTCCTTGTGGGAGAAGGAGCCGGACGTTTGCCTTTTCGGCAAGAGGCTCTGCCGCTCGCCGAGAGCCATGAGATGTTGCGTCTCTGGGAAAGCAAGATCCCCACTGCTGTTGTACCTGTAGGTAGGGCTGCAAGGGTAGGTGAAGAGCAGGAAGAGCTTTCAGGGCTGGGCCCTTCCTTGTGGGAGAAGGAGCCGGACGTTTGCCTTTTCAGCAAGAGGCTCTGCCGCGGCCGAGCGCCATGAGATGTTGCGTCTCTGGGAAAGCACAGATCCCCACTGCTGTTGTGCCTGTAGGTAGGGCTCCAACGGTAGGTGAAGAGCAGCAAGAGCTTTCAGGGCTGGGCCCTTCCTTGTGGGAGAAGGAGCCGGATGTTTGCCTTTTCGGCAAGAGGCTCTGCCGCGGCCGAGCGCCATGAGATGTTGCGACTCTGGGAAAGCACAGATCCCCAGTGCTCTTGTGCCTGTAGGTAGGGCGCCAAGGAACCGTGAAGAGCAGCAAGAGCTTTCAGGGCTGGGCCCTTCCTTGTGGGAGAAGGAGCCGGACGTTTGCCTTTTCGGCAAGAGGTTCTGCCGCTGCCGAGCGCCATGAGATGTTGCGTCTCTGGGAAAGCACAGATCCCCACTGCTGCTGTGCCTGTAGATAGGGCGCCAAGGCACCGTGAAGAGCAGCAAGAGCTTTCAGGGCTGGGCCCTTCCTTGTGGGAGAAGGAGCCGGACGTTTGCCTTTTCGGCAAGAGGCTCTGTAGCGGCCAAGAGCGCCATGAGATGTTGCGTCTCTGGGAAAGCACAGATCCCCAGTGCTCTTGTGCCTCTAGGTAGGGCGCCAAGGCACCGTGAAGAGCAGCAAGAGCTTTCAGGGCTGGGCCCTTCCTTGTGGGAGAAGGAGCCGGACGTTTGCCTTTTCGGCAAGAGGCGCTGCCGCGGCCGAGCGCCATGAGATGTTGCGTCTCTGGGAAAGCACAGATCCCCACTGCTGTTGTACCTGTAGGTAGGGCGCCAATGGTAGGTGAAGAGCAGCAAGAGCTTTCAGGGCTGGGCCCTTCCTTGTGGGAGAAGGAGCCGGACGTTTGCCTTTTTGGCAAGAGGCTCTGCCGCGGCCGAGCGCCATGAGATGTTGCATCTCTGGGAAAGCACAGATCCCCACTGCTGCTGTGCCTGTAGATAGGGCGCGAAGGGTAGGTGAAGAGCAGCAACAGCTTTCAGGGCTGGGCCCTTCCTTGTGGGAGAAGGAGCCGGACGTTTGCCTTTTCGGCAAGAGGCTCTGCCGCGGCCGAGAGCCATGAGATGTTGCGTCTCTGGGAAAGCACAGATCCCCAGTGCTGTTGTGCCTGTAGATAGGGCACCAAGGCACCGTGAAGAGCAGCAAGAGCTTTCAGGGCTGGGCCCTTCCTTGTGGGAGAAGGAGGCGGACGTTTGCCTTTTCGGCAAGAGGCGCTGCCGCGGCCGAGCGCCATGAGATGTTGCGTCTCTGGGAAAGCACAGATCCCCACTGCTGTTGTACCTGTAGGTAGGGCGCCAATGGTAGGTGAAGAGCAGCAAGAGCTTTCAGGGCTGGGCCCTTCCTTGTGGGAGAAGGAGCCGGACGTTTGCCTTTTTGGCAAGAGGCTCTGCCGCGGCCGAGCGCCATGAGATGTTGCATCTCTGGGAAAGCACAGATCCCCACTGCTGCTGTGCCTGTAGATAGGGCGCGAAGGGTAGGTGAAGAGCAGCAACAGCTTTCAGGGCTGGGCCCTTCCTTGTGGGAGAAGGAGCCGGACGTTTGCCTTTTCGGCAAGAGGCTCTGCCGCGGCCGAGAGCCATGAGATGTTGCGTCTCTGGGAAAGCACAGATCCCCAGTGCTGTTGTGCCTGTAGATAGGGCACCAAGGCACCGTGATGAGCAGCAAGAGCTTTCAGGGCTGGGCCCTTCCTTGTGGGAGAAGGAGGCGGACGTTTGCCTTTTCGGCAAGAGGCTCTGCCGCGGCCGAGCGCCATGAGATGTTGCGTCTCTGGGAAAGCACAGATCCCCACTGCTGCTGTGCCTGTAGATAGAGCGCCAAGGCACCGTGATGAGCAGCAAGAGCTTTCAGGGCTGGGCCCTTCCTTGTGGGAGAAGGAGCCGGATGTTTGCCTTTTCAGCAAGAGGCTCTGCCGCGGTCGAGCGCCATGAGATGTTGCGTCTCTGGGAAAGCACAGATCCCCAGTGCTCTTGTGCCTGTAGGTAGGGCGCCAAGGCACCGTGAAGAGCAGCAAGAGCTTTCAGGGCTGGGCCCTTCTTTGTGGGAGAAGGAGCCGGACGTTTGCCTTTTCGGCAAGAGGCTCTGCCGCGGCCGAGCGCCATGAGATGTTGCATCTATGGGAAAGCACAGATCCCCACTGCTGTTGTGCCTGTAGGTAGGGCTCCAACGGTAGGTGAAGAGCAGCAGAGCTTTCAGGGCTGGGCCCTTCCTTGAGGGAGAAGGAGCCGGACGTTTGCCTTTTCGGCAAGAGGCTCTGCCGCGGCCGAGCGCCATGACATGTTGCGTCTCTGGGAAAGCACAGATCCCCACTGCTGTTGTGCCTGTAGGTAGGGCTCCAACGGTAGGTGAAGAGCAGCAAGAGCTTTCAGGGCTGGGCCCTTCCTTGTGGGAGAAGGAGCCGGACGTTTGCCTTTTCGGCAAGAGGCTCTGCCGCAGCCGAGCGCCATGAGATGTTGCGTCTCTGGGAAAGCACAGATCCCCACTGCTGCTGTGCCTGTAGATAGAGCGCCAAGGCACCGTGATGAGCAGCAAGAGCTTTCAGGGCTGGGCCCTTCCTTGTGGGAGAAGGAGCCGGATGTTTGCCTTTTCAGCAAGAGGCTCTGCCGCGGTCGAGCGCCATGAGATGTTGCGTCTCTGGGAAAGCACAGATCCCCAGTGCTCTTGTGCCTGTAGATAGGGCGCCAAGGCACCGTGAAGAGCAGCAAGAGCTTTCAGGGCTGGGCCCTTCCTTGTGGGAGAAGGAGCCGGACGTTTGCCTTTTCGGCAAGAGGCTCTGCCGCTCGCCGAGAGCCATGAGATGTTGCGTCTCTGGGAAAGCAAGATCCCCACTGCTGTTGTACCTGTAGGTAGGGCTGCAAGGGTAGGTGAAGAGCAGCAAGAGCTTTCAGGGCTGGGCCCTTCCTTGTGGGAGAAGGAGCCGGACGTTTGCCTTTTCAGCAAGAGGCTCTGCCGCGGCCAAGCGCCATGAGATGTTGCGTCTCTGGGAAAGCACAGATCCCCACTGCTGTTGTGCCTGTAGGTAGGGCTCCAACGGTAGGTGAAGAGCAGCAAGAGCTTTCAGGGCTGGGCCCTTCCTTGTGGGAGAAGGAGCCGGACGTTTGCCTTTTCGGCAAGAGGCTCTGCCGCGGCCGAGCGCCATGAGATGTTGCGACTCTGGGAAAGCACAGATCCCCAGTGCTCTTGTGCCTGTAGGTAGGGCGCCAAGGAACCGTGAAGAGCAGCAAGAGCTTTCAGGGCTGGGCCCTTCCTTGTGGGAGAAGGAGCCGGACGTTTGCCTTTTCGGCAAGAGGTTCTGCCGCTGCCGAGCGCCATGAGATGTTGCGTCTCTGGGAAAGCACAGATCCCCACTGCTGCTGTGCCTGTAGATAGGGCGCCAAGGCACCGTGAAGAGCAGCAAGAGCTTTCAGGGCTGGGCCCTTCCTTGTGGGAGAAGGAGCCGGACGTTTGCCTTTTCGGCAAGAGGCTCTGTAGCGGCCAAGAGCCATGAGATGTTGCGTCTCTGGGAAAGCACAGATCCCCAGTGTTGTTGTGCCTGTAGGTAGGGCGCCAAGGCACCGTGAAGAGCAGCAAGAGCTTTCAGGGCTGGGCCCTTCCTTGTGGGAGAAGGAGCCGGACGTTTGCCTTTTCGGCAAGAGGCTCTGCCGCGGGCCGAGCGCCATGAGATGTTGCGTCTCTGGGAAAGCACAGATCCCCACTGCTGTTGTACCTGTAGGTAGGGCGCCAATGGTAGGTGAAGAGCAGCAAGAGCTTTCAGGGCTGGGCCCTTCCTTGTGGGAGAAGGAGCCGGACGTTTGCCTTTTCGGCAAGAGGCTCTGCCGCGGCCGAGCGCCATGAGATGTTGCATCTCTGGGAAAGCACAGATCCCCACTGCTGCTGTGCCTGTAGATAGGGCGCGAAGGGTAGGTGAAGAGCAGCAAGAGCTTTCAGGGCTGGGCCCTTCCTTGTGGGAGAAGGAGCCGGACGTTTGCCTTTTCGGCAAGAGGCTCTGCCGCGGCCGAGAGCCATGAGATGTTGCGTCTCTGGGAAAGCACAGATCCCCACTGCTGTTGTGCCTGTAGATAGGGCACCAAGGCACCGTGAAGAGCAGCAAGAGCTTTCAGGGCTGGGCCCTTCCTTGTGGGAGAAGGAGCCGGACGTTTGCCTTTTCGGCAAGAGGCTCTCCAACGGCCGAGCGCCATGAGATGTTGCGTCTCTGGGAAAGCACAGATCCCCAGTGCTGTTGTGCCTGTAGATAGGGCGCCAAGGCACCGTGAAGAGCAGCAAGAGCTTTCAGGGCTGGGCCCTTCCTTGTGGGAGAAGGAGCCGGACGTTTGCCTTTTCGGCAAGAGGCTCTGCCGCGGCCGAGCGCCATGAGATGTTGCGTCTCTGGGAAAGCACAGATCCCCACTGCTGCTGTGCCTGTAGATAGGGCGCCAAGGCACCGTGAAGAGCAGCAAGAGCTTTCAGGGCTGGGCCCTTCCTTGTGGGAGAAGGAGCCGGACGTTTGCCTTTTCAGCAAGAGGCTCTGCCGCGGCCAAGAGCCATGAGATGTTGCGTCTCTGGGAAAGCACAGATCCCCAGTGCTCTTGTGCCTGTAGGTAGGGCGCCAAGGCACCGTGAAGAGCAGCAAGAGCTTTCAGGGCTGGGCCCTTCCTTGTGGGAGAAGGAGCCGGACGTTTGCCTTTTCGGCAAGAGGCTCTGCCGCGGCCGAGCGCCATGAGATGTTGCGTCTCTGGGAAAGCACAGATCCCCACTGCTGTTGTACCTGTAGGTAGGGCGCCAATGGTAGGTGAAGAGCAGCAAGAGCTTTCAGGGCTGGGCCCTTCCTTGTGGGAGAAGGAGCCGGACGTTTGCCTTTTCGGCAAGAGGCTCTGCCGCGGCCGAGCGCCATGAGATGTTGCATCTCTGGGAAAGCACAGATCCCCACTGCTTCTGTGCCTGTAGATAGGGCGCGAAGGGTAGGTGAAGAGCAGCAACAGCTTTCAGGGCTGGGCCCTTCCTTGTGGGAGAAGGAGCCGGACGTTTGCCTTTTCGGCAAGAGGCTCTGCCGCGGCCGAGAGCCATGAGATGTTGCGTCTCTGGGAAAGCACAGATCCCCAGTGCTGTTGTGCCTGTAGATAGGGCACCAAGGCACCGTGAAGAGCAGCAAGAGCTTTCAGGGCTGGGCCCTTCCTTGTGGGAGAAGGAGCCGGACGTTTGCCTTTTCGGCAAGAGGCTCTGCCGCGGCCGAGCGCCATGAGATGTTGCGTCTCTGGGAAAGCACAGATCCCCACTGCTGCTGTGCCTGTAGATAGAGCGCCAAGGCACCGTGATGAGCAGCAAGAGCTTTCAGGGCTGGGCCCTTCCTTGTGGGAGAAGGAGCCGGACTTTTGCCTTTTCAGCAAGAGGCTCTGCCGCGGTCGAGCGCCATGAGATGTTGCGTCTCTGGGAAAGCACAGATCCCCAGTGCTCTTGTGCCTGTAGGTAGGGCGCCAAGGCACCGTGAAGAGCAGCAAGAGCTTTCAGGGCTGGGCCCTTCTTTGTGGGAGAAGGAGCCGGACGTTTGCCTTTTCGGCAAGAGGCTCTGCCGCGGCCGAGCGCCATGAGATGTTGCATCTATGGGAAAGCACAGATCCCCACTGCTGTTGTGCCTGTAGGTAGGGCTCCAACGGTAGGTGAAGAGCAGCAAGAGCTTTCAGGGCTGGGCCCTTCCTTGAGGGAGAAGGAGCCGGACGTTTGCCTTTTCGGCAAGAGGCTCTGCCGCGGCCGAGCGCCATGACATGTTGCGTCTCTGGGAAAGCACAGATCCCCACTGCTGTTGTGCCTGTAGGTAGGGCTCCAACGGTAGGTGAAGAGCAGCAAGAGCTTTCAGGGCTGGGCCCTTCCTTGTGGGAGAAGGAGCCGGACGTTTGCCTTTTCGGCAAGAGGCTCTGCCGCAGCCGAGCGCCATGAGATGTTGCGACTCTGGGAAATCACAGATCCCCACTGCTGTTGTGCCTGTAGATAGGGCACCAAGGCACCGTGAAGAGCAGCAACAGCTTTCAGGGCTGGGCCCTTCCTTGTGGGAGAAGGAGCCGGACGTTTGCCTTTTCGGCAAGAGGCTCTCCAACGGCCGAGCGCCATGAGATGTTGCGTCTCTGGGAAAGCACAGATCCCCAGTGCTGCTGTTGTGCCTGTAGATAGGGCGCCAAGGCACCGTGAAGAGCAGCAAGAGCTTTCAGGGCTGGGCCCTTCCTTGTGGGAGAAGGAGCCGGACGTTTGCCTTTTCGGCAAGAGGCGCTGCCGCGGCCGAGCCCCATGAGATGTTGCGTCTCTGGGAAAGCACAGATCCCCACTGCTGCTGTGCCTGTAGATAGAGCGCCAAGGCACCGTGAAGAGCAGGAACAGCTTTCAGGGCTGGGCCCTTCCTTGTGGGAGAAGGAGCCGGACGTTTGCCTTTTCGGCAAGAGGCTCTGCCGCGGTCGAGCGCCATGAGATGTTGCGTCTCTGGGAAAGCACAGATCCCCAGTGCTCTTGTGCCTGTAGATAGGGCGCCAAGGCACCGTGAAGAGCAGCAAGAGCTTTCAGGGCTGGGCCCTTCCTTGTGGGACAAGGAGCCGGACGTTTGCCTTTTCAGCAAGAGGCTCTGCCGCGGCCGAGCGCCATAAGATGTTGCGTCTCTGGGAAAGCACAGATCCCCAGTGCTGCTGTTGTGCCTGTAGATAGGGCGCCAAGGCACCGTGAAGAGCAGCAAGAGCTTTCAGGGCTGGGCCCTTCCTTGTGGGAGAAGGAGCCAGACGTTTGCCTTTTCGGCAAGAGGCACTGCCGCGGCCGAGCGCCATGAGATGTTGCGTCTCTGGGAAAGCACAGATCCCCACTGCTGTTTTGCCTGTAGATAGAGCGCCAAGGCACCGTGAAGAGCAGCAAGAGCTTTCAGGGCTGGGCCCTTCCTTGTGGGAGAAGGAGCCGGACGTTTGCCTTTTCGGCAAGAGGCTCTGCCGCTCGCCGAGAGCCATGAGATGTTGCATCTCTGGGAAAGCAAGATCCCCACTGCTGTTGTACCTGTAGGTAGGGCTGCAAGGGTAGGTGAAGAGCAGCAAGAGCTTTCAGGGCTGGGCCCTTCCTTGTGGGAGAAGGAGCCAGACGTTTGCCTTTTCGGCAAGAGGCTCTGCCGCGGCCGAGCGCCATGAGATGTTGCATCTCTGGGAAAGCACAGATCCCCACTGCTGTTGTGCCTGTAGATAGGGCGCCAAGGCACCGTGAAGAGCAACAAGAGCTTTCAGGGCTGGGCCCTTCCTTGTGGGAGAAGGAGCCGGACGTTTGCCTTTTCGGCAAGAGGCTCTGACGCGGCCAAGAGCCATGAGATGTTGCGTCTCTGGGAAAGCACAGATCCCCAGTGCTCTTGTGCCTGTAGGTAGGGCGCCAAGGCACCGTGAAGAGCAGCAAGAGCTTTCAGGGCTGGGCCCTTCCTTGTGGGAGAAGGAGCCGGACGTTTGCCTTTTCGGCAAGAGGCGCTGCCACGGCCGAGCGCCATGAGATGTTGCGTCTCTGGGAAAGCACAGATCCCCACTGCTGTTGTACCTGTAGGTAGGGCGCCAATGGTAGGTGAAGAGCAGCAAGAGCTTTCAGGGCTGGGCCCTTCCTTGTGGGAGAAGGAGCCGGACGTTTGCCTTTTCGGCAAGAGGCTCTGCCGCGGCCCGAGCGCCATGAGATGTTGCATCTCTGGGAAAGCACAGATCCCCACTGCTGCTGTGCCTGTAGATAGGGCGCGAAGGGTGGGTGAAGAGCAGCAACAGCTTTCAGGGCTGGGCCCTTCCTTGAGGGAAAAGGAGCCGGACGTTTGCCTTTTCGGCAAGAGGCTCTGCCGCGGCCGAGAGCCATGAGATGTTGCGTCTCTGGGAAAGCACAGATCCCCACTGCTGTTGTGCCTGTAGATAGGGCACCAAGGCACCGTGAAGAGCAGCAAGAGCTTTCAGGGCTGGGCCCTTCCTTGTGGGAGAAGGAGCCGGACGTTTGCCTTTTCGGCAAGAGGCTGTCCAACGGCCGAGCGCCATGAGATGTTGCGTCTCTGGGAAAGCACAGATACCCAGTGCTGTTGTGCCTGTAGATAGGGCGCCAAGGCACCGTGAAGAGCAGCAAGAGCTTTCAGGGCTGGGCCCTTCCTTGTGGGAGAAGGAGCCGGACGTTTGCCTTTTCGGCAAGAGGCTCTGCTGCGGCCGAGCGCCATGAGATGTTGCGTCTCTGGGAAAGCACAGATCCCCACTGCTGTTGTACCTGTAGGTAGGGCTGCAAGCGTAGGTGAAGAGCAGCAAGAGCTTTCAGGGCTGGGCCCTTCCTTGTGGGAGAAGGAGCCAGACGTTTGTCTTTTCGGCAAGAGGCTCTGCCGCGGCCGAGCGCCATGAGATGTTGCGTCTCTGGGAAAGCACAGATCCCCACTGCTGTTGTGCCTGTAGATAGGGCTCCAACGGTAGGTGAAGAGCAGCAAGAGCTTTCAGGGCTGGGCCCTTCCTTGTGGGAGAAGGAGCCGGACGTTTGCCTTTTCGGCAAGAGGCTCTGCCGTGGCCGAGCGCCATGAGATGTTGCGTCTCTGGGAAAGCACAGATCCCCACTGCTGTTGTGCCTGTAGATAGGGCACCAAGGCACCGTGAAGAGCAGCAACAGCTTTCAGGGCTGGGCCCTTCCTTGTGGGAGAAGGAGCCGGACGTTTGCCTTTTCGGCAAGAGGCTCTCCAACGGCTGAGCGCCATAAGATGTTGCGTCTCTGGGAAAGCACAGATCCCCAGTGCTCTTGTGCCTGTAGATAGGGCGCCAAGGCACCGTGAAGAGCAGCAAGAGCTTTCAGGGCTGGGCCCTTCCTTGTGGGACAAGGAGCCGGACGTTTGCCTTTTCGGCAAGAGGCGCTGCCGCGGCCGAGCGCCATGAGATGTTGCGTCTCTGGGAAAGCACAGATCCCCACTGCTGCTGTGCCTGTAGATAGAGCGCCAAGGCACCGTGAAGAGCAGGAACAGCTTTCAGGGCTGGGCCCTTCCTTGTGGGAGAAGGAGCCGGACGTTTGCCTTTTCGGCAAGAGGCTCTGGCGCGGCCGAGGGCCATGAGATGTTGCGTCTCTGGGAAAGCACAGATCCCCACTGCTGTTGTGCCTGTAGATAGGGCGCCAAGGCACCGTGAAGAGCAGCAAGAGCTTTCAGGGCTGGGCCCTTCCTTGTGGGAGAAGGAGCCGGACGTTTGCCTTTTCGGCAAGAGGCTCTGCCGCGGTCGAGCGCCATGAGATGTTGCGTCTCTGGGAAAGCACAGATCCCCAGTGCTCTTGTGCCTGTAGATAGGGCGCCAAGGCACCGTGAAGAGCAGCAAGAGCTTTCAGGGCTGGGCCCTTCCTTGTGGGACAAGGAGCCGGACGTTTGCCTTTTCAGCAAGAGGCTCTGCCGCGGCCGAGCGCCATAAGATGTTGCGTCTCTGGGAAAGCACAGATCCCCAGTGTTGTTGTGCCTGTAGGTAGGGCACCAAGGCACCGTGAAGAGCAGGAACAGCTTTCAGGGCTGGGCCCTTCCTTGTGGGAGAAGGAGCCGTACGTTTGCCTTTTCGGCAAGAGGCTCTGCCGCGGCCGAGCGCCATGAGATGTTGCGTCTCTGGGAAAGCACAGATCCCCACTGCTGTTGTGCCTATAGATAGGGCGCCAAGGCACCGTGAAGAGCAGGAACAGCTTTCAGGGCTGGGCCCTTCCTTGTGGGAGAAGGAGCCAGACGTTTGCCTTTTCGGCAAGAGGCACTGCCGCGGCCGAGCGCCATGAGATGTTGCGTCTCTGGGAAAGCACAGATCCCCACTGCTGTTGTGCCTGTAGATAGAGCGCCAAGGCACCGTGAAGAGCAGCAAGAGCTTTCAGGGCTGGGCCCTTCCTTGTGGGAGAAGGAGCCGGACGTTTGCCTTTTCGGCAAGAGGCTCTGCCGCTTCGCCGAGAGCCATGAGATGTTGCGTCTCTGGGAAAGCAAGATCCCCACTGCTGTTGTACCTGTAGGTAGGGCTGCAAGGGTAGGTGAAGAGCAGCAAGAGCTTTCAGGGCTGGGCCCTTCCTTGTGGGAGAAGGAGCCGGACGTTTGCCTTTTCGGCAAGAGGCTCTGCCGCTGCCGAGCGCCATGAGATGTTGCGTCTCTGGGAAAGCACAGATCCCCACTGCTGTTGTGCCTGTAGATAGGGCGCCAAGGCACCGTGAAGAGCAACAAGAGCTTTCAGGGCTGGGCCCTTCCTTGTGGGAGAAGGAGCCGGACGTTTGCCTTTTCGGCAAGAGGCTCTGACGCGGCCAAGAGCCATGAGATGTTGCGTCTCTGGGAAAGCACAGATCCCCCACTGCTGTTGTACCTGTAGGTAGGGCGCCAATGGTAGGTGAAGAGCAGCAAGAGCTTTCAGGGCTGGGCCCCTTCCTTGTGGGAGAAGGAGCCGGACGTTTGCCCTTTTCGGCAAGAGGCTCTGCCGCGGCCCGAGCGCCATGAGATGTTGCGTCTCTGGGAAAGGCACAGATCCCCACTGCTGCTGTGCCTGTAGATAGGGCGCCAAGGGTAGGTGAAGAGCAGCAAACAGCTTTCAGGGCTGGGCCCTTCCTTGTGGGAGAAGGAGCCGGACGTTTGCCTTTTTCGGCAAGAGGCTCTGCCGCGGCCGAGAGCCATGAGATGTTGCGTCTCTGGGAAAGCACAGATCCCCAGTGCTGTTGTGCCTGTAGATAGGGCACCAAGGCACCGTGAAGAGCAGCCAAGAGCTTTCAGGGCTGGGCCCTTCCTTGTGGGAGAAGGAGCCGGACGTTTTGCCTTTTTCGGCAAGAGGCTCTCCAACGGCCCGAGCGCCATGAGATGTTGCGTCTCTGGGAAAGCACAGATCCCCCAGTGCTGCTGTTGTGCCTGTAGATAGGGCGCCAAGGCACCGTGAAGAGCAGCAAGAGCTTTCAGGGCTGGGCCCTTCCTTGTGGGAGAAGGAGCCGGGACGTTTGCCTTTTCGGCAAGAGGCGCTGGCCGCGGCCGAGCGCCATGAGATGTTGCGTCTCTGGGAAAGCACAGATCCCCACTGCTGCTGTGCCTGTAGATAGAGCGCCAAGGCACCGTGAAGAGCAGGAACAGCTTTCAGGGCTGGGCCCTTCTTTGTGGGAGAAGGAGCCGGACGTTTGCCTTTTCGGCAAGAGGCTCTGCCGCGGCCCGAGCGCCATGAGATGTTGCATCTATGGTAAAGCACAGATCCCCACTGCTGTTGTGCCTGTAGGTAGGGCTCCAACGGTAGGTGAAGAGCAAGCAAGAGCTTTCAGGGCTGGGCCCTTCCCTTGAGGGAGAAGGAGCCGGACGTTTGCCTTTTCGGCAAGAGGCTCTGCCGCGGCCGAGCGCCATGAGATGTTGCGTCTCTGGGAAAGCACAGATCCCCACTGCTGTTGTGCCTGTAGGTAGGGCTCCAACGGAAGGTGAAGAGCAGCAAGAGCTTTCAGGGCGGGGCCCTTCCTTGTGGGAGAAGGAGCCGGACGTTTGCCTTTTTCGGCAAGAGGCTCTGCCGCAGCCGAGCGCCATGAGATGTTGCGTCTCTGGGAAAGCACAGATCCCCAGTGCTCTTGTGCCTGTAGGTAGGGCGCCAAGGCACCGTGAAGAGCAGCAAGAGCTTTCAGGGCTGGGCCCTTCCTTGTGGGAGAAGGAGCCGGACGTTTGCCTTTTCGGCAAGAGGCTCTCCAACGGCCGAGCGCCATGAGATGTTGCGTCTCTGGGAAAGCACAGATCCCCAGTGCTGCTGTTGTGCCTGTAGATAGGGCGCCAAGGCACCGTGAAGAGCAGCAAGAGCTTTCAGGGCTGGGCCCTTCCTTGTGGGAGAAGGAGCCGGACGTTTGCCTTTTCGGCAAGAGGCGCTGCCGCGGCCGAGCGCCATGAGATGTTGCGTCTCTGGGAAAGCACAGATCCCCACTGCTGCTGTGCCTGTAGATAGAGCGCCAAGGCACCGTGAAGAGCAGGAACAGCTTTCAGGGCTGGGCCCTTCCTTGTGGGAGAAGGAGCCGGACGTTTGCCTTTTCGGCAAGAGGCTCTGGCACGGCCGAGGGCCATGAGATGTTGCGTCTCTGGGAAAGCACAGATCCCCACTGCTGTTGTGCCTGTAGATAGGGCGCCAAGGCACCGTGAAGAGCAGCAAGAGCTTTCAGGGCTGGGCCCTTCCTTGTGGGAGAAGGAGCCAGACGTTTGCCTTTTCGGCAAGAGGCTCTGCCGCGGCCGAGCGCCATGAGATGTTGCGTCTCTGGGAAAGCACAGATCCCCACTGCTGTTGTGCCTGTAGATAGAGCGCCAAGGCACCGTGAAGAGCAGCAAGAGCTTTCAGGGCTGGGCCCTTCCTTGTGGGAGAAGGAGCCGGACGTTTGCCTTTTCGGCAAGAGGCTCTGCCGCGGCCGAGCGCCATAAGATGTTGCGTCTCTGGGCAAGCACAGATCCCCAGTGTTGTTGTGCCTGTAGGTAGGGCGCCAAGGCACCGTGAAGAGCAGGAACAGCTTTCAGGGCTGGGCCCTTCCTTGTGGGAGAAGGAGCCGGACGTTTGCCTTTTCGGCAAGAGGCTCTGCCGCGGCCGAGCCCAATGAGATGTTGCGTCTCTGGGAAAGCACAGATCCCCACTGCTGTTGTGCCTGTAGATAGGGCGCCAAGGCACCGTGAAGAGCAGCAAGAGCTTTCAGGGCTGGGCCCTTCCTTGTGGGAGAAGGAGCCGGACGTTTGCCTTTTCGGCAAGAGGCTCTGCCGCGCGCCGAGAGCCATGAGATGTTGCGTCTCTGGGAAAGCACAGATCCCCACTGCTGTTGTGCCTGTAGATAGGGCTCCAACGGTAGGTGAAGAGCAGCAAGAGCTTTCAGGGCTGGGCCCTTCCTTGTGGGAGAAGGAGCCGGACGTTTGCCTTTTCGGCAAGAGGCTCTGCCGCGCGCCGAGAGCCATGAGATGTTGCGTCTCTGGGAAAGCACAGATACCCACTGCTGTTGTGCCTGTAGATAGGGCGCCAAGGCACCGTGAAGAGCAGCAACAGATTTCAGGGCTGGGCCCTTCCTTGTGGGAGAAGGAGCCGAACGTTTACCTTTTCGGCAAGAGGCTCTGCCGCCGCCAAGAGCCATGAGATGTTGCGTCTCTGGGAAAGCACAGATCCCCACTGCTGCTGTGCCTGTAGGTAGGATGCCAAGGCACCGTGAAGAGCAGCAAGAGCTTTCAGGGCTGGGCCCTTCCTTGTGGGACAAGGAGCCGGACGTTTGCCTTTTCAGCAAGAGGCTCTGCCGCGGCCCGAGCGCCATAAGATGTTGCGTCTCTGGGAAAGCACAGATCCCCAGTGTTGTTGTGCCTGTAGGTAGGGCACCAAGGCACCGTGAAGAGCAGGAACAGCTTTCAGGGCTGGGCCCTTCCTTGTGGGAGAAGGAGCCGTACGTTTGCCTTTTCGGCAAGAGGCTCTGCCGCGGCCGAGCGCCATGAGATGTTGCGTCTCTGGGAAAGCACAGATCCCCACTGCTGTTGTGCCTATAGATAGGGCGCCAAGGCACCGTGAAGAGCAGGAACAGCTTTCAGGGCTGGGCCCTTCCTTGTGGGAGAAGGAGCCAGACGTTTTGCCTTTTCGGCAAGAGGCACTGCCGCGGCCGAGCGCCATGAGATGTTGCGTCTCTGGGAAAGCACAGATCCCCACTGCTGTTGTGCCTGTAGATAGAGCGCCAAGGCACCGTGAAGAGCAGCAAGAGCTTTCAGGGCTGGGCCCTTCCTTGTGGGAGAAGGAGCCGGACGTTTGCCTTTTCGGCAAGAGGCTCTGCCGCTCGCCGAGAGCCATGAGATGTTGCGTCTCTGGGAAAGCAAGATCCCCACTGCTGTTGTACCTGTAGGTAGGGCTGCAAGGGTAGGTGAAGAGCAGCAAGAGCTTTCAGGGCTGGGCCCTTCCTTGTGGGAGAAGGAGCCGGACGTTTGCCTTTTCGGCAAGAGGCTCTGCCGCTGCCGAGCGCCATGAGATGTTGCGTCTCTGGGAAAGCACAGATCCCCACTGCTGTTGTGCCTGTAGATAGGGCGCCAAGGCACCGTGAAGAGCAACAAGAGCTTTCAGGGCTGGGCCCTTCCTTGTGGGAGAAGGAGCCGGACGTTTGCCTTTTCGGCAAGAGGCTCTGACGCGGCCAAGAGCCATGAGATGTTGCGTCTCTGGGAAAGCACAGATCCCCACTGCTGTTGTACCTGTAGGTAGGGCGCCAATGGTAGGTGAAGAGCAGCAAGAGCTTTCAGGGCTGGGCCCTTCCTTGTGGGAGAAGGAGCCGGACGTTTGCCTTTTCGGCAAGAGGCTCTGCCGCGGCCGAGCGCCATGAGATGTTGCGTCTCTGGGAAAGCACAGATCCCCACTGCTGCTGTGCCTGTAGATAGGGCGCCAAGGGTAGGTGAAGAGCAGCAAGAGCTTTCAGGGCTGGGCCCTTCCTTGTGGGAGAAGGAGCCGGACGTTTGCCTTTTCGGCAAGAGGCTCTGCCGCGGCCGAGAGCCATGAGATGTTGCGTCTCTGGGAAAGCACAGATCCCCAGTGCTGTTGTGCCTGTAGATAGGGCACCAAGGCACCGTGAAGAGCAGCAAGAGCTTTCAGGGCTGGGCCCTTCCTTGTGGGAGAAGGAGCCGGACGTTTGCCTTTTCGGCAAGAGGCTCTCCAACCGGCCGAGCGCCATGAGATGTTGCGTCTCTGGGAAAGCACAGATCCCCAGTGCTGCTGTTGTGCCTGTAGATAGGGCGCCAAGGCACCGTGAAGAGCAGCAAGAGCTTTCAGGGCTGGGCCCTTCCTTGTGGGAGAAGGAGCCGGACGTTTGCCTTTTCGGCAAGAGGCGCTGCCGCGGCCGAGCGCCATGAGATGTTGCGTCTCTGGGAAAGCACAGATCCCCACTGCTGCTGTGCCTGTAGATAGAGCGCCAAGGCACCGTGAAGAGCAGGAACAGCTTTCAGGGCTGGGCCCTTCTTTGTGGGAGAAGGAGCCGGACGTTTGCCTTTTCGGCAAGAGGCTCTGCCGCGGCCGAGCGCCATGAGATGTTGCATCTATGGTAAAGCACAGATCCCCACTGCTGTTGTGCCTGTAGGTAGGGCTCCAACGGTAGGTGAAGAGCAGCAAGAGCTTTCAGGGCTGGGCCCTTCCTTGAGGGAGAAGGAGCCGGACGTTTGCCTTTTCGGCAAGAGGCTCTGCCGCGGCCGAGCGCCATGAGATGTTGCGTCTCTGGGAAAGCACAGATCCCCACTGCTGTTGTGCCTGTAGGTAGGGCTCCAACGGAAGGTGAAGAGCAGCAAGAGCTTTCAGGGCGGGGCCCTTCCTTGTGGGAGAAGGAGCCGGACGTTTGCCTTTTCGGCAAGAGGCTCTGCCGCAGCCGAGCGCCATGAGATGTTGCGTCTCTGGGAAAGCACAGATCCCCAGTGCTCTTGTGCCTGTAGGTAGGGCGCCAAGGCACCGTGAAGAGCAGCAAGAGCTTTCAGGGCTGGGCCCTTCCTTGTGGGAGAAGGAGCCGGACGTTTGCCTTTTCGGCAAGAGGCTCTCCAACGGCCGAGCGCCATGAGATGTTGCGTCTCTGGGAAAGCACAGATCCCCAGTGCTGCTGTTGTGCCTGTAGATAGGGCGCCAAGGCACCGTGAAGAGCAGCAAGAGCTTTCAGGGCTGGGCCCTTCCTTGTGGGAGAAGGAGCCGGACGTTTGCCTTTTCGGCAAGAGGCGCTGCCGCGGCCGAGCGCCATGAGATGTTGCGTCTCTGGGAAAGCACAGATCCCCACTGCTGCTGTGCCTGTAGATAGAGCGCCAAGGCACCGTGAAGAGCAGGAACAGCTTTCAGGGCTGGGCCCTTCCTTGTGGGAGAAGGAGCCGGACGTTTGCCTTTTCGGCAAGAGGCTCTGGCACGGCCGAGGGCCATGAGATGTTGCGTCTCTGGGAAAGCACAGATCCCCACTGCTGTTGTGCCTGTAGATAGGGCGCCAAGGCACCGTGAAGAGCAGCAAGAGCTTTCAGGGCTGGGCCCTTCCTTGTGGGAGAAGGAGCCAGACGTTTGCCTTTTCGGCAAGAGGCTCTGCCGCGGCCGAGCGCCATAAGATGTTGCGTCTCTGGGCAAGCACAGATCCCCAGTGTTGTTGTGCCTGTAGGTAGGGCGCCAAGGCACCATGAAGAGCAGCAACAGCTTTCAGGGCTGGGCCCTTCCTTGTGGGAGAAGGAGCCGGACGTTTGCCTTTTCGGCAAGAGGCTCTGCCGCGGCCGAGCCCAATGAGATGTTGCGTCTCTGGGAAAGCACAGATCCCCACTGCTGTTGTGCCTGTAGATAGGGCGCCAAGGCACCGTGAAGAGCAGCAAGAGCTTTCAGGGCTGGGCCCTTCCTTGTGGGAGAAGGAGCCGGACGTTTGCCTTTTCGGCAAGAGGCTCTGCCGCGCGCCGAGAGCCATGAGATGTTGCGTCTCTGGGAAAGCACAGATCCCCACTGCTGTTGTGCCTGTAGATAGGGCTCCAACGGTAGGTGAAGAGCAGCAAGAGCTTTCAGGGCTGGGCCCTTCCTTGTGGGAGAAGGAGCCGGACGTTTGCCTTTTCGGCAAGAGGCTCTGCCGCGCGCCGAGAGCCATGAGATGTTGCGTCTCTGGGAAAGCACAGATACCCACTGCTGTTGTGCCTGTAGATAGGGCGCCAAGGCACCGTGAAGAGCAGCAACAGATTTCAGGGCTGGGCCCTTCCTTGTGGGAGAAGGAGCCGAACGTTTACCTTTTCGGCAAGAGGCTCTGCCGCCGCCAAGAGCCATGAGATGTTGCGTCTCTGGGAAAGCACAGATCCCCACTGCTGCTGTGCCTGTAGGTAGGATGCCAAGGCACCGTGAAGAGCAGCAAGAGCTTTCAGGGCTGGGCCCTTCCTTGTGGGAGAAGGAGCCGGACGTTTGCCTTTTCGGCAAGAGGCTCTGCCGCAGTCGAGCGCCATGAGATGTTGCGTCTCTGGGAAAGCACAGATCCCCAGTGCTCTTGTGCCTGTAGGTAGGGTGCCAAGGCACCGTGAAGAGCAGCAAGAGCTTTCAGGGCTGGGCCCTTCCTTGTGGGAGAAGGAGCCGGACGTTTGCCTTTTCGGCAAGAGGCTCTGCCGCGGCCGAGCGCCATGAGATGTTGCGTCTCTGGGAAAGCACAGATCCCCACTGTTTCTGTGCCTGTAGATAGAGCGCCAAGGCACCGTGAAGAGCAGCAAGAGCTTTCAGGGCTGGGCCCTTCCTTGTGGGAGAAGGAGCCGGACGTTTGCCTTTTCGGCAAGAGGCTCTCCAACGGCCGAGCGCCATGAGATGTTGCGTCTCTGGGAAAGCACAGATCCCCAATGCTGCTGTTGTGCCTGTAGATAGGGCGCCAAGGCACCGTGAAGAGCAGCAAGAGCTTTCAGGGCTGGACCCTTCCTTGTGGGAGAAGGAGCCGGACGTTTGCCTTTTCGGCAAGAGGCGCTGCCGCGGCCGAGCGCCATGAGATGTTGCGTCTCTGGGAAAGCACAGATCCCCACTGCTGCTGTGCCTGTAGATAGAGCGCCAAGGCACCGTTAAGAGCAGGAACAGCTTTCAGGGCTGGGCCCTTCCTTGTGGGAGAAGGAGCCGGATGTTTGCCTTTTCGGCAAGAGACTCTGCCGCGGCTGAGCGCCATAAGATGTTGCGTCTCTGGGAAAGCACAGATCCCCACTGCTGTTGTGCCTGTAGATAGAGCGCCAAGGCACCGTGAAGAGCAGCAAGAGCTTTCAGGGCTGGGCCCTTCCTTGTGGGAGAAGGAGCCGGACGTTTGCCTTTTCGGCAAGAGGCTCTGCCGCGGCCGAGCGCCATAAGATGTTGCGTCTCTGGGAAAGCACAGATCCCCACTGCTGTTGTGCCTGTAGGTAGGGCGCCAAGGCACCGTGAAAAGCAGGAACAGCTTTCAGGGCTGGGCCCTGCCTTGTGGGAGAAGGAGCCGGACGTTTGCCTTTTCAGCAAGAGGCTCTGCCGCGGCCGAGCGCCATGAGATGTTGCGTCTCTGGGAAAGCACAGATCCCCACTGCTCTTGTGCCTGTAGGTAGGGCACCAAGGCACCGTGAAGAGCAGCAAGAGCTTTCAGGGCTGGGCCCTTCCTTATGGGAGAAGGAGCCGGACGTTTGCCTTTTCGGCAAGAGGGTCTCCCGCGGCCGAGCCCCATGAGATGTTGCGTCTCTGGGAAAGCACAGATCCCCACTGCTGTTGTGCCTGTAGGTAGGGCGCCAAGGAACCGTGAAGAGCAGCAAGAGCTTTCAGGGCTGGGCCCTTCCTTGTGGGAGAAGGAGCCGGACGTTTGCCTTTTCGGCAAGAGGTTCTGCCGCGGCCGAGCACCATGAGATGTTGCGTCTCTGGGAAAGCACAGATCCCCACTTCTGCTGTGCCTGTAGATAGGGCGCCAAGTCACTGTGAAGAGCAGGAACAGCTTTCAGGGCTGGGCCCTTCCTTGTGGGAGAAGGAGCCGGACGTTTGCCTTTTCGGCAAGAGGCTCTGCCGCGCGCCGAGAGCCATGAGATGTTGCGTCTCTGGGAAAGCACAGATCCGCACTGCTGTTGTGCCTGTAGATAGGGCGCCAAGGCACCGTGAAGAGCAGCAAGAGCTTTCAGGGCTGGGCCCTTCCTTGTGGGAGAAGGAGCCGGACGTTTGCCTTTTCGGCAAGAGGCTCTGACGCGGCCAAGAGCCATGAGATGTTGCGTCTCTGGGAAAGCACAGATCCCCACTCCTCTTGTGCCGGTAGGTAGGGCGCCAAGGCACCGTGAAGAGCAGCAAGAGCTTTCAGGGCTGGGCCCTTCCTTGTGGGAGAAGGAGCCGGACGTTTGCCTTTTCGGCAAGAGGCTCTGCCGCGGCCGAGCGCCATGAGATGTTGCGTCTCTGGGAAAGCACAGATCCCCACTGCTGTTGTGCCTGTAGGTAGGGCGCCAAGGCACCGTGAAGAGCAGCAAGAGCTTTCAGGGCTGGGCCCTTCCTTGTGGGAGAAGGAGCCGGACGTTTGCCTTTTCGGCAAGAGGCTCTGCCGCGCGCCGAGAGCCATGAGATGCTGTGTCTCTGGGAAAGCACAGATCCCCAGTGCTGCTGTGCCTGTAGATAGGGTGCCAAGCATAAGTGAAGAGCAGCAAGAGCTTTCAGGGCTGGGCCCTTCCTTGTGGGAGAAGGAGCCGAACGTTTACCTTTTCGGCAAGAGGCTCTGCCGCGGCCGAGCGCCATGAGATGTTGCGTCTCTGGGAAAGCACAGATCCCCACTGCTGTTGTGCCTGTAGGTAGGGCTCCAACGGTAGGTGAAGAGCAGCAAGAGCTTTCAGGGCTGGGCCCTTCCTTGTGGGAGAAGGAGCCGGACGTTTGCCTTTTCGGCAAGAGGCTCTGCAGCGGCCGAGCGCCATGAGATGTTGCGTCTCTGGGAAAGCACAGATCCCCACTGCTGTTGTGCCTGTAGGTAGGGCTGCAAGGGTAGGTGAAGAGCAGCAAGAGCTTTCAGGGCTGGGCCCTTCCTTGTGGGAGAAGGAGCCGGACGTTTGCCTTTTCGGCAAGAGGCTCTGCCGCCGCCAAGAGCCATGAGATGTTGCGTCTCTGGGAAAGCACAGATCCCCACTGCTGCTGTGCCTGTAGGTAGGGCGCCAAGGCACCGTGAAGAGCAGCAAGAGCTTTCAGGGCTGGGCTCTTCCTTGTGGGAGAAGGAGCCAGACGTTTGCCTTTTCGGCAAGAGGCTCTGGCGCGGCCGAGGGCCATGAGATGTTGCGTCTCTGGGAAAGCACAGATCCCCACTGCTGTTGTGCCTGTAGATAGGGCGCCAAGGCACCGTGAAGAGCAGGAAGAGCTTTCAGGGCTGGGCCCTTCCTTGTGGGAGAAGGAGCCGGACGTTTGCCTTTTCGGCAAGAGGCTCTGCCGCGGCCGAGCCCCATGAGATGTTGCGTCTCTGGGAAAGCACAGATCCCCACTGCTGCTGTGCCTGTAGATAGGGCGCCAAGGCACCGTGAAGAGCAGCAAGAGCTTTCAGGGCTGGGCCCTTCCTTGTGGGAGAAGGAGCCGGACGTTTGCCTTTTCGGCAAGAGGCTCTCCCGCGGCCGAGCGCCATGAGATGTTGCGTCTCTGGGAAAGCACAGATCCCCACTGCTGCTGTGCCTGTAGATAGGGCGCCAAGGGTAGGTGAAGAGCAGCAACAGCTTTCAGGGCTGGGCCCTTCATTGTGGGACAAGGAGCCGGACGTTTGCCTATTCGGCAAGAGGCTCTGCCGCGGCCGAGCGCCATAAGATGTTGCGTCTCTGGGAAAGCACAGATCCCCAGTGTTGTTGTGCCTGTAGATAGAGCGCCAAGGCACCGTGAAGAGCAGCAAGAGCTTTCAGGGCTGGGCCCTTCCTTGTGGGAGAAGGAGCCGGACGTTTGCCTTTTCGGCAAGAGGCTCTGCCGTGGCCGAGCGCCATGAGATGTTGCGTCTCTGGGCAAGCACAGATCCCCACTGCTGTTGTGCCTGTAGGTAGGGCGCCAAGGCACCGTGAAGAGCAGCAAGAGCTTTCAGGGCTGGGCCCTTCCTTGTGGGAGAAGGAGCCGGACGTTTGCCTTTTCGGCAAGAGGCTCTGCCGCGGCCGAGAGCCATGAGATGTTGCGTCTCTGGGAAAGCACAGATCCCCACTGCTGTTGTGCCTGTAGATAGAGCGCCAAGGCACGGTGAAGAGCAGCAAGAGCTTTCAGGGCTGGGCCCTTCCTTGTGGGAGAAGGAGCCGGACGTTTGCCTTTTCGGCAAGAGGCTCTGCCGCTCGCCGAGAGCCATGATATGTTGCGTCTCTGGGAAAGCAAGATCCCCACTGCTGTTTTACCTGTAGGTAGGGCTGCAAGGGTAGGTGAAGAGCAGCAAGAGCTTTCAGGGCTGGGCCCTTCCTTGTGGGAGAAGGAGCCGGACGTTTGCCTTTTCAGCAAGAGGCTCTGCCGCGGCCGAGCGCCATGAGATGTTGCGTCTCTGGGAAAGCACAGATCCCCACTGCTGTTGTGCCTGTAGGTAGGGCTCCAACGGTAGGTGAAGAGCAGCAAGAGCTTTCAGGGCTGGGCCCTTCCTTGTGGGACAAAGAGCCGGACGTTTGCCTTTTCGGCAAGAGGCTCTGACGCGCGCCGAGAGCCATGAGATGTTGCGTCTCTGGGAAAGCACAGATCCCCAGTGCTCTTGTGCCTGTAGGTAGGGCGCCAAGGCACCGTGAAGAGCAGCAAGAGCTTTCAGGGCTGGGCCCTTCCTTGTGGGAGAAGGAGCCGGACGTTTGCCTTTTCGGCAAGAGGCTCTGCCGCGGCCGAGCACCATGAGATGTTGCGTCTCTGGGAAAGCACAGATCCCCACTGCTGTTGTACCTGTAGGTAGGGCGCCAATGGTAGGTGAAGAGCAGCAAGAGCTTTCAGGGCTGGGCCCTTCCTTGTGGGAGAAGGAGCCGGACGTTTGCCTTTTCGGCAAGAGGCTCTGCCGCGGCCGAGCCCCATGAGATGTTGCGTCTCTGGGAAAGCACAGATCCCCACTGCTGCTGTGCCTGTAGATAGGGCGCCAAGGCACCGTGAAGAGCAGCAAGAGCTTTCAGGGCTGCGCCCTTCCTTGTGGGACAAGGAGCCGGACGTTTGCCTTTTCGGCAAGAGGCTCTGCTGCGGCCGAGCGCCATGAGATGTTGCGTCTCTGGGAAAGCACAGATCCCCAGTGCTGTTTTGCCTGTAGATAGGGCGCCAAGGCACCGTGAAGAGCAGCAAGAGCTTTCAGGGCTGGGCCCTTCCTTGTGGGAGAAGGAGCCGGACGTTTGCCTTTTCGGCAAGAGGCTCTGCTGCGGCTGAGCGCCATGAGATGTTGCGTCTCTGGGAAAGCACAGATCCCCACTGCTGTTGTGCCTGTAGGTAGGGCGCCAAGGCACCGTGAAGAGCAGCAAGAGCTTTCAGGGCTGGGCCCTTCCTTGTGGGAGAAGGAGCCGGACGTTTGCCTTTTCGGCAAGAGGCTCTGCCGCGCGCCGAGAGCCATGAGATGCTGTGTCTCTGGGAAAGCACAGATCCCCAGTGCTGCTGTGCCTGTAGATAGGGTGCCAAGCATAAGTGAAGAGCAGCAAGAGCTTTCAGGGCTGGGCCCTTCCTTGTGGGAGAAGGAGCCGAACGTTTACCTTTTCGGCAAGAGGCTCTGCCGCGGCCGAGCGCCATGAGATGTTGCGTCTCTGGGAAAGCACAGATCCCCACTGCTGTTGTGCCTGTAGGTAGGGCTCCAACGGTAGGTGAAGAGCAGCAAGAGCTTTCAGGGCTGGGCCCTTCCTTGTGGGAGAAGGAGCCGGACGTTTGCCTTTTCGGCAAGAGGCTCTGCAGCGGCCGAGCGCCATGAGATGTTGCGTCTCTGGGAAAGCACAGATCCCCACTGCTGTTGTGCCTGTAGGTAGGGCTGCAAGGGTAGGTGAAGAGCAGCAAGAGCTTTCAGGGCTGGGCCCTTCCTTGTGGGAGAAGGAGCCGGACGTTTGCCTTTTCGGCAAGAGGCTCTGCCGCCGCCAAGAGCCATGAGATGTTGCGTCTCTGGGAAAGCACAGATCCCCACTGCTGCTGTGCCTGTAGGTAGGGCGCCAAGGCACCGTGAAGAGCAGCAAGAGCTTTCAGGGCTGGGCTCTTCCTTGTGGGAGAAGGAGCCAGACGTTTGCCTTTTCGGCAAGAGGCTCTGGCGCGGCCGAGGGCCATGAGATGTTGCGTCTCTGGGAAAGCACAGATCCCCACTGCTGCTGTGCCTGTAGGTAGGGCGCCAAGGCACCGTGAAGAGCAGCAAGAGCTTTCAGGGCTGGGCCCTTCCTTGTGGGAGAAGGAGCCGGACGTTTGCCTTTTCGGCAAGAGGCTCTGCCGCGGCCGAGCCCCATGAGATGTTGCGTCTCTGGGAAAGCACAGATCCCCACTGCTGCTGTGCCTGTAGATAGGGCGCCAAGGCACCGTGAAGAGCAGCAAGAGCTTTCAGGGCTGGGCCCTTCCTTGTGGGAGAAGGAGCCGGACGTTTGCCTTTTCGGCAAGAGGCTCTCCCGCGGCCGAGCGCCATGAGATGTTGCGTCTCTGGGAAAGCACAGATCCCCACTGCTGCTGTGCCTGTAGATAGGGCGCCAAGGGTAGGTGAAGAGCAGCAAGAGCTTTCAGGGCTGGGCCCTTCCTTGTGGGAGAAGGAGCCGGACGTTTGCCTTTTCGGCAAGAGGCTCTGCCGCGGCCGAGCGCCATGAGATGTTGCGTCTCTGGGAAAGCACAGATCCCCAGGGCTCTTGTGCCTGTAGATAGAGCGCCAAGGCACGGTGAAGAGCAGCAAGAGCTTTCAGGGCTGGGCCCTTCCTTGTGGGAGAAGGAGCCGGACGTTTGCCTTTTCGGCAAGAGGCTCTGCCGCTCGCCGAGAGCCATGATATGTTGCGTCTCTGGGAAAGCAAGATCCCCACTGCTGTTTTACCTGTAGGTAGGGCTGCAAGGGTAGGTGAAGAGCAGCAAGAGCTTTCAGGGCTGGGCCCTTCCTTGTGGGAGAAGGAGCCGGACGTTTGCCTTTTCAGCAAGAGGCTCTGCCGCGGCCGAGCGCCATGAGATGTTGCGTCTCTGGGAAAGCACAGATCCCCACTGCTGTTGTGCCTGTAGGTAGGGCTCCAACGGTAGGTGAAGAGCAGCAAGAGCTTTCAGGGCTGGGCCCTTCCTTGTGGGAGAAGGAGCCGGACGTTTGCCTTTTCGGCAAGAGGCTCTGCCGCGGCCGAGCGCCATGAGATGTTGCGTCTCTGGGAAAGCACAGATCCCCAGTGCTGTTGTGCCTGTAGATAGGGCGCCAAGGCACCGTGAAGAGCAGCAAGAGCTTTCAGGGCTGGGCCCTTCCTTGTGGGACAAAGAGCCGGACGTTTGCCTTTTCGGCAAGAGGCTCTGACGCGCGCCGAGAGCCATGAGATGTTGCGTCTCTGGGAAAGCACAGATCCCCAGTGCTCTTGCGCCTGTAGGTAGGGCGCCAAGGCACCGTGAAGAGCAGCAAGAGCTTTCAGGGCTGGGCCCTTCCTTGTGGGAGAAGGAGCCGGACGTTTGCCTTTTCGGCAAGAGGCTCTGCCGCGGCCGAGCACCATGAGATGTTGCGTCTCTGGGAAAGCACAGATCCCCACTGCTGTTGTACCTGTAGGTAGGGCGCCAATGGTAGGTGAAGAGCAGCAAGAGCTTTCAGGGCTGGGCCCTTCCTTGTGGGAGAAGGAGCCGGACGTTTGCCTTTTCGGCAAGAGGCTCTGCCGCGGCCGAGCCCCATGAGATGTTGCGTCTCTGGGAAAGCACAGATCCCCACTGCTGCTGTGCCTGTAGATAGGGCGCCAAGGCACCGTGAAGAGCAGCAAGAGCTTTCAGGGCTGCGCCCTTCCTTGTGGGACAAGGAGCCGGACGTTTGCCTTTTCGGCAAGAGGCTCTGCTGCGGCCGAGCGCCATGAGATGTTGCGTCTCTGGGAAAGCACAGATCCCCAGTGCTGTTTTGCCTGTAGATAGGGCGCCAAGGCACCGTGAAGAGCAGCAAGAGCTTTCAGGGCTGGGCCCTTCCTTGTGGGAGAAGGAGCCGGACGTTTGCCTTTTCGGCAAGAGGCTCTGCTGCGGCTGAGCGCCATGAGATGTTGCGTCTCTGGGAAAGCACAGATCCCCACTGCTCTTGTGCCTGTAGATAGGGCGCCAAGGCACCGTGAAGAGCAGCAAGAGCTTTCAGGGCTGGGCCCTTCCTTGTGGGAGAAGGAGCCGGACGTTTGCCTTTTCGGCAAGAGGTTCTGCCGCAGCCGAGCCCCATGAGATGTTGCGTCTCTGGGAAAGCACAGATCCCCAGTGCTCTTGTGCCTGTAGGTAGGGCGCCAAGGAACCATGAAGAGCAGCAAGAGCTTTCAGGGCTGGGCCCTTCCTTGTGGGAGAACGAGCCGGACGTTTGCCTTTTCGGCAAGAGGTTCTGCCGCAGCCGAGCACCATGAGATGTTGCGTCTCTGGGAAAGCACAGATCCCCACTGCTGCTGTGCCTGTAGATAGGGCGCCAAGGCACCGTGAAGAGCAGCAAGAGCTTTCAGGGCTGGGCCCTTCCTTGTGGGACAAGGAGCCGGACGTTTGCCTTTTCGGCAAGAGGCTCTGCCGCGGCCGAGCGCCATGAGATGTTGCGTCTCTGGGAAAGCACAGATCCCCACTGCTGCTGTGCCTGTAGATAGGGCGCCAAGGCACTGTGAAGAGCAGCAAGAGCTTTCAGGGCTGGGCCCTTCCTTGTGGGAGAAGGAGCCGGACGTTTGCCTTTTCGGCAAGAGGCTCTGACGCGGCCAAGAGCCATGAGATGTTGCGTCTCTGGGAAAGCACAGATCCCCAGTGCTGCTGTGCCTGTAGGTAGGGCGCCAAGGCACCGTGAAGAGCAGCAAGAGCTTTCAGGGCTGGGCCCTTCCTTGTGGGAGAAGGAGCCGGACGTTTGCCTTTTCGGCAAGAGGCTCTCCCGCGGCCGAGCCCCATGAGATGTTGCGTCTCTGGAAAAGCACAGATCCCCAGTGTTCTTGTGCCTGTAGTTAGGGCGCCAAGGCACCGTGAAGAGCAGCAAGAGCTTTCAGGGCTGGGCCCTTCCTTGTGGGAGAAGGAGCCGGACGTTTGCCTTTTCGGCAAGAGGCTCTGCCGCGCGCCGAGAGCCATGAGATGTTGTGTCTCTGGGAAAGCACAGATCCCCACTGCTGTTGTGCCTGTAGATAGGGCGCCAAGGCACCGTGAAGAGCAGCAAGAGCTTTCAGGGCTGGGCCCTTCCTTGTGGGAGAAGGAGCCGAACGTTTACCTTTTCGGCAAGAGGCTCTGCCGCGGCCGAGAGCCATGAGATGTTGCGTCTCTGGGAAAGCACAGATCCCCACTGCTGTTGTGCCTGTAGGTAGGGCTGCAACGGTAGCTGAAGAGCAGCAAGAGCTTTCAGGGCTGGGCCCTTCCTTGTGGGAGAAGGAGCCGGACGTTTGCCTTTTCGGCAAGAGGTTCTGCCGCGGCCGAGCCCCATGAGATGTTGCGTCTCTGGGAAAGCACAGATCCCCAGTGTTGTTGTGCCTGTAGGTAGGGCTCCAACGGTAGGTGAAGAGCAGCAAGAGATTTCAGGGCTGGGCTCTTCCTTGTGGGAGAAGGAGCCGGACGTTTGCCTTTTCGGCAAGAGGCTCTGCCGCGGCCGAGCCCCATGAGATGTTGCGTCTCTGGGAAAGCACAGATCCCCACTGCTGTTGTGCCTGTAGATAGGGCGCCAAGGCACCGTGAAGAGCAGCAAGAGCTTTCAGGGCTGGGCCCTTCCTTGTGGGAGAAGGAGCCGGACGTTTGCCTTTTCGGCAAGAGGCTCTGACGCCGCTGAGTGCCATGAGATGTTGCGTCTCTGGGAAAGCACAGATCCCCACTGCTGTTGTGCCTGTAGATAGGGCACCAAGGCACCGTGAAAAGCAGCAACAGCTTTCAGGGCTGGGCCCTTCCTTGTGGGAGAAGGAGCCGGACGTTTGCCTTTTCGGCAAGAGGTTCTGCCGCGGCCGAGCGCCATGAGATGTTGCGTCTCTGGGAAAGCACAGATCCCCACTGCTGTTGTGCCTGTAGATAGGGCGCCAAGGCACCGTGAAGAGCAGCAAGAGCTTTCAGGGCTGGGCCCTTCCTTGTGGGAGAAGGAGCCGAACGTTTACCTTTTCGGCAAGAGGCTCTGCCGCGGCCGAGCGCCATGAGATGTTGCGTCTCTGGGAAAGCACAGATCCCCACTGCTGTTGTGCCTGTAGGTAGGGCTGCAACGGTAGCTGAAGAGCAGCAAGAGCTTTCAGGGCTGGGCCCTTCCTTGTGGGAGAAGGAGCCGGACGTTTGCCTTTTCGGCAAGAGGTTCTACCGCGGCCGAGCCCCATGAGATGTTGCGTCTCTGGGAAAGCACAGATCCCCAGTGTTGTTGTGCCTGTAGGTAGGGCTCCAACGGTAGGTGAAGAGCAGCAAGAGCTTTCAGGGCTGGGCCCTTCCTTGTGGGAGAAGGAGCCGGACGTTTGCCTTTTCGGCAAGAGGCTCTGACGCCGCTGAGTGCCATGAGATGTTGCGTCTCTGGGAAAGCACAGATCCCCACTGCTGTTGTGCCTGTAGATAGGGCACCAAGGCACCGTGAAAAGCAGCAAGAGCTTTCAGGGCTGGGCCCTTCCTTGTGGGAGAAGGAGCCGGACGTTTGCCTTTTCGGCAAGAGGCTCTGCCGCGGCCGAGCGCCATGAGATGTTGCGTCTCTGGGAAAGCACAGATCCCCACTGCTGTTGTGCCTGTAGGTAGGGCGCCAAGGGTAGGTGAAGAGCAGCAAGAGCTTTCAGGGCTGGGCCCTTCCTTGTGGGAGAAGGAGCCGGACGTTTGGCTTTTCGGCAAAAGGCTCTGACGCCGCTGAGTGCCATGAGATGTTGCGTCTCTGGGAAAGCACAGATCCCCACTGCTGTTGTGCCTGTAGATAGGGCACCAAGGCACCGTGAAAAGCAGCAACAGCTTTCAGGGCTGGGCCCTTCCTTGTGGGAGAAGGAGCCGGACGTTTGCCTTTTCGGCAAGAGGCTCTGCCGCGGCCGAGCGCCATGAGATGTTGCGTCTATGGGAAAGCACAGATCCCAACTGCTGTTGTGCCTGTAGGTAGGGCTCCAACGGTAGGTGAAGAGCAGCAAGAGCTTTCAGGGCTGGGCCCTTCCTTGTGGGAGAAGGAGCCGGACGTTTGCCTTTTCGGCAAGAGGCTCTGCCGCTCGCCGAGAGCCATGAGATATTGCGTCTCTGGGAAAGCACAGATCCCCACTGCTGTTGTACCTGTAGGTAGGGCTGCAAGGGTAGGTGAAGAGCAGCAAGAGCTTTCAGGGCTGGGCCCTTCCTTGTGGGAGAAGGAGCCGGACGTTTGCCTTTTCGGCAAGAGGCTCTTCCGCGGCCGAGCGCCATGAGATGTTGCGTCTCTGGGAAAGCACAGATCCCCACTGCTGTTGTGCCTGTAGATAGGGCTCCAACGGTAGGTGAAGAGCAGCAAGAGCTTTCAGCGCTGGGCCCTTCCTTGTGGCAGAAGAAGCCGGACATTTGCCTTTTCGGCAAGAGGCTCTGCCGCGGCCGAGCCCCATGAGATGTTGCGTCTCTGGGAAAGCACAGATCCCCAGTGCTCTTGTGCCTGTAGGTAGGGCGCCAAGGCACCGTGAAGAGCAGCAAGAGCTTTCAGGGCTGGGCCCTTCCTTGTGGGAGAACGAGCCGGACGTTTGCCTTTTCGGCAAGAGGCGCTGCCGCGGCCGAGCGCCATGAGATGTTGCGTCTCTGGGAAAGCACAGATCCCCACTGCTGCTGTGCCTGTAGATAGAGAGCCAAGGCACCGTGAAGAGCAGCAAGAGCTTTCAGGGCTGGGCCCTTCCTTGTGGGAGAAGGAGCCGGATGTTTGCCTTTTCGGCAAGAGGCTCTCCCGCGGCCGAGCGCCATGAGATGTTGCGTCTCTGGGAAAGCACAGATCCGCACTGCTGTTGTGCCTGTAGATATGTCGCCAAGGGTAGGTGAAGAGCAGCAACAGCTTTCAAAGCTGGGCCCTTCCTTGTGGGAGAAGGAGCCGGACGTTTGCCTTTTCGGCAAGAGGCTCTGCCGCGGCCGAGCGCCATGAGATGTTGCATCTCTGGGAAAGCACAGATCCGCAGTGCTGTTGTGACTGTAGATAGGGCGCCAAGGCACCGTGAAGAGCAGCAAGAGCTTTCAGGGCTGGGCCCTTCCTTGTGGGAGAAGGAGCCGGACGTTTGCCTTTTCGGCAAGAGGCTCTGCCGCGGCCGAGCCCCATGAGATGTTGCATCTCTGGGAAAGCACAGATCCCCACTGCTGTTTTGCCTGTAGATAGGGCGCCAGGGCACCGTGAAGAGCAGCAAGAGCTTTCAGGGCTGGGCCCTTCCTTGTGGGAGAAGGAGCCGGACGTTTGCCTTTTCGGCAAGAGGCTCTGCCGCTCGCCGAGAGCCATGAGATATTGCGTCTCTGGGAAAGCACAGATCCCCACTGCTGTTGTACCTGTAGGTAGGGCTGCAATGGTAGGTGAAGAGCAGCAAGAGCTTTCAGGGCTGGGCCCTTCCTTGTGGGAGAAGGAGCCGGACGTTTGCCTTTTCGGCAAGAGGCTCTGCTGCGGCCGAGCGCCATGAGATGTTGCGTCTCTGGGAAAGCACAGATCCCCACTGCTGTTGTGCCTGTAGATATGTCGCCAAGGGTAGGTGAAGAGCAGCAAGAGCTTTCAGGGCTGGGCCCTTCCTTGTGGGAGAAGGAGCCGGACGTTTGCCTTTTCGGCAAGAGGCTCTGACGCCGCTGAGTGCCATGAGATGTTGCGTCTCTGGGAAAGCACAGATCCCCAGTGCTGTTGTGCCTGTAGATAGGGCACCAAGGCACCGTGAAAAGCAGCAACAGCTTTCAGGGCTGGGCCCTTCCTTGTGGGAGAAGGAGCCGGACGTTTGCCTTTTCGGCAAGAGGCTCTGCCGCGGCCGAGCGCCATGAGATGTTGCGTCTCTGGGAAAGCACAGATCCCCACTGCTGTTGTGCCTGTAGATAGGGCGCCAAGGCACCGTGAAGAGCAGCAAGAGCTTTCAGGGCTGGGCCCTTCCTTGTGGGAGAAGGAGCCGGACGTTTGCCTTTTCGGCAAGAGGCTCTGCCGCGGCCGAGCACCTTGAGATGTTGCGTCTCTGGGAAAGCACAGATCCCCACTGCTGTTGTACCTGTAGGTAGGGCGCCAATGGTAGGTGAAGAGCAGCAAGAGCTTTCAGGGCTGGGCCCTTCCTTGTGGGAGAAGGAGCCGGACGTTTGCCTTTTCGGCAAGAGGCTCTCCCGCGGCCGAGCGCCATGAGATGTTGCGTCTCTGGGAAAGCACAGATCCCCACTGCTGTTGTGCCTGTAGGTAGGGCGCCAAGGGTAGGTGAAGAGCAGCAAGAGCTTTCAGGGCTGGGCCCTTCCTTGTGGGAGAAGGAGCCGGACGTTTGCCTTTTCGGCAAGAGGCGCTGCCGCGGCCGAGCGCCATGAGATGTTGCGTCTCTGGGAAAGCACAGATCCCCACTGCTGCTGTGCCTGTAGATAGAGCGCCAAGGCACCGTGATGAGCAGCAAGAGCTTTCAGGGCTGGGCCCTTCCTTGTGGGAGAACGAGCCAGACGTTTGCCTTTTCGGCAAGAGGCTCTCCAACGGCCGAGCGCCATAAGATGTTGCGTCTCTGGGAAAGCACAGATCCCCACTGCTGTTGTACCTGTAGATAGGGCGCCAAGGCACCGTGAAGAGCAACAAGAGCTTTCAGGGCTGGGCCCTTCCTTGTGGGAGAAGGAGCCGGACGTTTGCCTTTTCGGCAAGAGGCTCTGCCGCTCGCCGAGAGCCATGAGATATTGCGTCTCTGGGAAAGCACAGATCCCCACTGCTGTTGTACCTGTAGGTAGGGCTGCAAGGGTAGGTGAAGAGCAGCAAGAGCTTTCAGGGCTGGGCCCTTCCTTGTGGGAGAAGAAGCCGGACGTTTGCCTTTTCGGCAAGAGGCTCTGCCGCGGCCGAGCCCCATGAGATGTTGCGTTTCTGGGAAAGCACAGATCCCCACTGCTGCTGTGCCTGTAGATAGGGCGCCGAGGGTAGGTGAAGAGCAGCAAGAGCTTTCAGGGCTGGGCCCTTCCTTGTGGGAGAATGAGCCGGACGTTTGCCTTTTCGGCAAAAGACTCTGACGCCGCTGAGCGCCATGAGATGTTGCGTCTCTGGGAAAGCACAGATCCCCAGTGCTGTTGTGCCTGTAGATAGGGCGCCAAGACACCGTGAAAAGCAGCAAGAGCTTTCAGGGCTGGGCCCTTCCTTGTGGGAGAAGGAGCCGGACGTTTGCCTTTTCGGCAAGAGGCTCTGCCGCGGCCGAGCGCCATGAGATGTTGCGTCTCTGGGAAAGCACAGATCCCCACTGCTGTTGTGCCTGTAGATAGGGCGCCAAGGCACCGTGAAGAGCAGCAACAGCTTTCAGGGCTGGGCCCTTCCTTGTGGGAGAAGGAGCCGGACGTTTGCCTTTTCGGCAAGAGGCGCTGCCGCGGCCGAGCGCCATGAGATGTTGCGTCTCTGGGAAAGCGCAGATCCCCACTGCTGCTGTGCCTGTAGATAGAGTGCCAAGGCACCGTGATGAGCAGCAAGAGCTTTCAGGGCTGGGCCCTTCCTTGTGGGAGAAGGAGCCAGATGTTTGCCTTTTCGGCAAGAGGCTCTGCCGCGGCCGAGCCCTATGAGATGTTGCGTCTCTGGGAAAGCACAGATCCCCACTGCTGTTGTACCTGTAGATAGGGCGCCAAGGCAACGTGAAGAGCAGCAAGAGCTTTCAGGGCTGGGCCCTTCCTTGTGGGAGAAGGAGCCGGACGTTTGCCTTTTCGGCAAGAGGCTCTGCCGCTCGCCGAGAGCCATGAGATATTGCGTCTCTGGGAAAGCACAGATCCCCACTGCTGTTGTACCTGTAGGTAGGGCTGCAAGGGTAGGTGAAGAGCAGCAAGAGCTTTCAGGGCTGGGCCCTTCCTTGTGGGAGAAGGAGCCGGACGTTTGCCTTTTCGGCAAGAGGCTCTGCCGCGGCCGAGCGCCATGAGATGTTGCGTCTCTGGGAAAGCACAGATCCCCACTGCTGTTGTGCCTGTAGATAGGGCTCCAACGGTAGGTGAAGAGCAGCAAGAGCTTTCAGCGCTGGACCCTTCCTTGTGGCAGAAGGAGCCGGACATTTGCCTTTTCGGCAAGAGGCTCTGCCGCGGCCGAGCGCCATGAGATGTTGCGTCTCTGGGAAAGCACAGATCCCCACTGCTGCTGTGCCTGTAGATAGGGCGCCAAGGCACCGTGAAGAGCAGCAAGAGCAGTCAGGGCTGGGCCCTTCCTTGTGGGAGAAGGAGCCGGACGTTTGCCTTTTCGGCAAGAGGCTCTGCCGCGGCCGAGCGCCATGAGATGTTACGTCTCTGGGAAAGCACAGATCCCCACTGCTGCTGTGCCTGTAGATAGGGCGCCAAGGCACCGTGAAGAGCAGCAAGAGCTTTCAGGGCTGGGCCCTTCCTTGTGGGAGAAGGAGCCGGACGTTTGCCTTTTCGGCAAGAGGCTCTGCCGCGGCCTAGCGCCATGAGATGTTGCGTCTCTGGGAAAGCACAGATCCCCACTGCTGCTGTGCCTGTAGATAGGACACCAAGGGTAGGTGAAGAGCAGCAAGAGCTTTCAGGGCTGGGCCCTTCCTTGTGGGAGAAGGAGCCGGACTTTTGCCTTTTCGGCAAGAGGCTCTGACGCCGCTGAGTGCCATGAGATGTTGCGTCTCTGGGAAAGCACAGATCCCCACTGCTGTTGTGCCTGTAGATAGGGCGCCAAGGCACCGTGAAGAGCAGCAAGAGCTTTCAGGGCTGGGCCCTTCCTTGTGGGAGAAGGAGCCGGACGTTTGCCTTTTCGGCAAGAGGCGCTGGCACGGCCGAGCGCCATGAGATGTTGCGTCTCTGGGAAAGCATAGATCCCCACTGCTGCTGTGCCTGTAGATAGAGCGCCAAGGCACCGTGAAGAGCAGCAAGAGCTTTCAGGGCTGGGCCGTTCCTTGTGGGAGGACGAGCCGGATGTTTGCCTTTTCGGCAAGAGGCTCTGCCGCGGCCGAGCGCCATGAGATGTTGCGTCTCTGGGAAAGCACAGATCCGCACTGCTGTTGTGCCTGTAGATAGGGCGCCAAGGCACCGTGAAAAGCAGCAAGAGCTTTCAGGGCTGGGCCCTTCCTTGTGGGAGAAGGAGCCGGACGTTTGCCTTTTCGGCAAGAGGCTCTGCCGCGGCCGAGCGCCATGAGATGTTGCGTCTCTGGGAAAGCACAGATCCCAACTGCTGTTGTGCCTGTAGATAGGGCACCAAGGCACCGTGAAGAGCAGGTACAGCTTTCAGGGCTGGGCCCTTCCTTGTGGGAGAAGGAGCCGGACGTTTGCCTTTTCGGCAGAGACTCTGCCGCGGCCGAGCGCCATGAGATGTTGCGTCTCTGGGAAAGCACAGATCCCCACTGCTGTTGTGCCTGTAGATATGTCGCCAAGGGTAGGTGAAGAGCAGCAAGAGCTTTCAGGGCTGGGCCCTTCCTTGTGGGAGAAGGAGCCGGACGTTTGCCTTTTCGGCAAGAGGCTCTGCCGCGGCCGAGCGCCATGAGATGTTGCGTCTCTGGGAAAGCACAGATCCCCACTGCTGCTGTGCCTGTAGATAGGGCGCCAAGGCACCGTGAAGAGCAGCAAGAGCTTTCAGGGCTGGGCCCTTCCTTGTGGGAGAAGGAGCCGGACGTTTGCCTTTTCGGCAAGAGGCTCTGCCGCGGCCGAGCGCCATGAGATGTTGCGTCTCTGGGAAAGCACAGATCCCCACTGATGTTGTTCCTGTAGATAGGACGCCAAGGCACCGTGAAGAGCAGCAAGAGCTTTCAGGGCTGGGCCCTTCCTTGTGGGAGAAGGAGCCGGACGTTTGCCTTTTCGGCAAGAGGCTCTCCCGCGGCCGAGCGCCATGAGATGTTGCATCTCTGGGAAAGCACAGATCCCCACTGCTGTTGTGCCTGTAGATAGGGCGCCAAGGCACCGTGAAGAGCAGCAAGAGCTTTCAGGGCTGGGCCCTTCCTTGTGGGAGAAGGAGCCGGACGTTTGCCTTTTCGGCAAGAGGCTCTGCCGCGGCCGAGCGCCATGAGATGTTGCATCTCTGGGAAAGCACAGATCCCCACTGCTGTTTTGCCTGTAGATAGGGCGCCAAGGCACCGTGAAGAGCAGCAACAGCTTTCAGGGCTGGGCCCTTCCTTGTGGGAGAAGGAGCCGGACGTTTGCCTTTTCGGCAAGAGGCTCTGCCGCGGCCTAGCGCCATGAGATGTTGCGTCTCTGGGAAAGCACAGATCCCCACTGTTGCTGTGCCTGTAGGTAGGGCGCCAAGGCACCGTGAAGAGCAGCAAGAGCTTTCAGGGCTGGGCCCTTCCTTGTGGGAGAAGGAGCCGGACGTTTGCCTTTTCGGCAAGAGGCTCTGCCGCGGCCGAGCGCCATGAGATGTTGCGTCTCTGGGAAAGCACAGATCCCCACTGCTGTTGTGCCTGTAGATAGGGCGCCAAGGCACCGTGAAGAGCAGCAAGAGCTGTCAGGGCTGGGCCCTTCCTTGTGGGAGAAGGAGCCGGACGTTTGCCTTTTCCGCAAGAGGCTCTGCCGCGGCCGAGCGCCATGAGATGTTGCGTCTCTGGGAAAGCACAGATCCCCACTGCTCTTGTGCCTGTAGATAGGGCGCCAAGGCACCGTGAAGAGCAGCAAGAGCTTTCAGGGCTGGGCCCTTCCTTGTGGGAGAAGGAGGCGGACGTTTGCCTTTTCGGCAAGAGGCTCTGCTGCGTCAGAGTGCCATGAGATGTTGTGTCTCCGGGAAAGCACAGATCCCAATTGTTGATGTGCCTGAGATAGGCTGCGAGGGCACACGAAGAGCAGCAAGAGCTTTCAGGGCTGGGCCCTTCCTTGTGGGAGAAGGAGCCGGACGTTTGCCTTTTCGGCAAGAGGCTCTGCCGCGGCCGAGCGCCATGAGATGTTGCGTCTCTGGGAAAGCACAGATCCCCACTGTTGCTGTGCCTGTAGGTAGGGCGCCAAGGCACCGTGAAGAGCAGCAAGAGCTTTCAGGGCTGGGCCCTTCCTTGTGGGAGAAGGAGCCGGACGTTTGCCTTTTCGGCAAGAGGCTCTGCCGCGGCCGAGCGCCATGAGATGTTGCGTCTCTGGGAAAGCACAGATCCCCACTGCTGTTGTGCCTGTAGATAGGGCGCCAAGGCACCGTGAAGAGCAGCAAGAGCTTTCAGGGCTGGGCCCTTCCTTGTGGGAGAAGGAGCCGGACGTTTGCCTTTTCGGCAAGAGGCGCTGCCGCGGCCGAGCGCCATGAGATGTTGCGTCTCTGGGAAAGCGCAGATCCCCACTGCTGCTGTGCCTGTAGATAGAGTGCCAAGGCACCGTGATGAGCAGCAAGAGCTTTCAGGGCTGGGCCCTTCCTTGTGGGAGAAGGAGCCAGATGTTTGCCTTTTCGGCAAGAGGCTCTGCCGCGGCCGAGCCCTATGAGATGTTGCGTCTCTGGGAAAGCACAGATCCCCACTGCTGTTGTACCTGTAGATAGGGCGCCAAGGCAACGTGAAGAGCAGCAAGAGCTTTCAGGGCTGGGCCCTTCCTTGTGGGAGAAGGAGCCGGACGTTTGCCTTTTCGGCAAGAGGCTCTGCCGCTCGCCGAGAGCCATGAGATATTGCGTCTCTGGGAAAGCACAGATCCCCACTGCTGTTGTACCTGTAGGTAGGGCTGCAAGGGTAGGTGAAGAGCAGCAAGAGCTTTCAGGGCTGGGCCCTTCCTTGTGGGAGAAGGAGCCGGACGTTTGCCTTTTCGGCAAGAGGCTCTTCCGCGGCCGAGCGCCATGAGATGTTGCGTCTCTGGGAAAGCACAGATCCCCACTGCTGTTGTGCCTGTAGATAGGGCTCCAACGGTAGGTGAAGAGCAGCAAGAGCTTTCAGCGCTGGGCCCTTCCTTGTGGCAGAAGGAGCCGGACATTTGCCTTTTCGGCAAGAGGCTCTGCCGCGGCCGAGCGCCATGAGATGTTGCGTCTCTGGGAAAGCACAGATCCCCACTGCTGCTGTGCCTGTAGATAGGGCGCCAAGGTACCGTGAAGAGCAGCAAGAGCAGTCAGGGCTGGGCCCTTCCTTGTGGGAGAAGGAGCCGGACGTTTGCCTTTTCGGCAAGAGGCTCTGCCGCGGCCGAGCGCCATGAGATGTTACGTCTCTGGGAAAGCACAGATCCCCACTGCTGCTGTGCCTGTAGATAGGGCGCCAAGGCACCGTGAAGAGCAGCAAGAGCTTTCAGGGCTGGGCCCTTCCTTGTGGGAGAAGGAGCCGGACGTTTGCCTTTTCGGCAAGAGGCTCTGCCGCGGCCTAGCGCCATGAGATGTTGCGTCTCTGGGAAAGCACAGATCCCCACTGCTGTTGTGCCTGTAGATAGGGCTCCAACGGTAGGTGAAAAGCAGCAAGAGCTTTCAGGGCTGGGCCCTTCCTTGTGGGAGAAGGAGCCGGACGTTTGCCTTTTCGGCAAGAGGCTCTGCCGCGGCCGAGCCCCATGAGATGTTGCGTCTCTGGGAAAGCACAGATCCCCACTGCTGCTGTGCCTGTAGATAGGGCACCAAGGGTAGGTGAAGAGCAGCAAGAGCTTTCAGGGCTGGGCCCTTCCTTGTGGGAGAAGGAGCCGGACGTTTGCCTTTTCGGCAAGAGGCTCTGACGCCGCTGAGAGCCATGAGATGTTGCGTCTCTGGGAAAGCACAGATCCCCACTGCTGTTGTGCCTGTAGATAGGGCGCCAAGGCACCGTGAAGAGCAGCAAGAGCTTTCAGGGCTGGGCCCTTCCTTGTGGGAGAAGGAGCCGGACGTTTGCCTTTTCGGCAAGAGGCGCTGCCGCGGCCGAGCGCCATGAGATGTTGAGTCTCTGGGAAAGCACAGATCCCCACTGCTGTTGTGCCTGTAGATAGAGCGCCAAGGCACCGTGAAGAGCAGCAAGAGCTTTCAGGGCTGGGCCCTTCCTTGTGGGAGAACGAGCCGGATGTTTGCCTTTTCGGCAAGAGGCTCTGCCGCGGCCGAGCGCCATGAGATGTTGCGTCTCTGGGAAAGCACAGATCCGCACTGCTGTTGTGCCTGTAGATAGGGCGCCAAGGCACCGTGAAAAGCAGCAAGAGCTTTCAGGGCTGGGCCCTTCCTTGTGGGAGAAGGAGCCGGACGTTTGCCTTTTCGGCAAGAGGCTCTGCCGCGGCCGAGCGCCATGAGATGTTGCGTCTCTGGGAAAGCACAGATCCCAACTGCTGTTGTGCCTGTAGATAGGGCACCAAGGCACCGTGAAGAGCAGGAACAGCTTTCAGGGCTGGGCCCTTCCTTGTGGGAGAAGGAGCCGGACGTTTGCCTTTTCGGCAGAGACTCTGCCGCGGCCGAGCGCCATGAGATGTTGCGTCTCTGGGAAAGCACAGATCCCCACTGCTGTTGTGCCTGTAGATATGTCGCCAAGGGTAGGTGAAGAGCAGCAAGAGCTTTCAGGGCTGGGCCCTTCCTTGTGGGAGAAGGAGCCGGACGTTTGCCTTTTCGGCAAGAGGCTCTGCCGCGGCCGAGCGCCATGAGATGTTGCGTCTCTGGGAAAGCACAGATCCCCACTGCTGTTGTGCCTGTAGGTAGGGCGCCAAGGCACCGTGAAGAGCAGCAAGAGCTTTCAGGGCTGGGCCCTTCCTTGTGGGAGAAGGAGCCGGACGTTTGCCTTTTCGGCAAGAGGCTCTGCTGCGGCCGAGAGCCATGAGATGTTGTGTCTCCGGGAAAGCACAGATCCCAATTATTGATGTGCCTGAGATAGGCTGCGAGGGCACCGTGAAGAGCAGCAAGAGCTTTCAGGGCTGGGCCCTTCCTTGTGGGAGAAGGAGCCGGACGTTTGCCTTTTCGGCAAGAGGCTCTGCCGCGGCCGAGCGCCATGAGATGTTGCGTCTCTGGGAAAGCACAGATCCCCAGTGCTGTTGTGCCTGTAGATAGGGCGCCAAGGCACCGTGAAGAGCAGCAAGAGCTTTCAGGGCTGGGCCCTTCCTTGTGGGAGAAGGAGCCGGACGTTTGCCTTTTCGGCAAGAGGCTCTGCCGCGGCCTAGCGCCATGAGATGTTGCGTCTCTGGGAAAGCACAGATCCCCACTGCTGTTGTGCCTGTAGATAGGGCACCAAGCATAAGTGAAGATCAGGAACAGCTTTCAGGACTGTGCACTTCCTTGTGGGAGAAGGAGCCGGACGTTTGCCTTTTCGGCAAGAGGCTCTGCCGCGGCCGAGCGCCATGAGATGTTGCGTCTCTGGGAAAGCACAGATCCCCACTGCTGTTGTGCCTGTTGATAGGGCACCAAGCATAAGTGAAGATCAGGAACAGCTTTCAGGACTGTGCACTTCCTTGTGGGAGAAGGAGCCGGACGTTTGCCTTTTCGGCAAGAGGCTCTGCCGCGGCCGAGCGCCATGAGATGTTGCGTCTCTGGGAAAGCACAGATCCCCACTGCTGTTGTACCTGTAGATAGGGCGCCAAGGCAACGTGAAGAGCAGCAAGAGCTTTCAGGGCTGGGCCCTTCCTTGTGGGAGAAGGAGCCGGACGTTTGCCTTTTCGGCAAGAGGCTCTGCCGCTCGCCGAGAGCCATGAGATATTGCGTCTCTGGGAAAGCACAGATCCCCACTGCTGTTGTACCTGTAGGTAGCGCTGCAAGGGTAGGTGAAGAGCAGCAAGAGCTTTCAGGGCTGGGCCCTTCCTTGTGGGAGAAGGAGCCGGACGTTTGCCTTTTCGGCAAGAGGCTCTTCCGCGGCCGAGCGCCATGAGATGTTGCGTCTCTGGGAAAGCACAGATCCCCACTGCTGTTGTGCCTGTAGATAGGGCTCCAACGGTAGGTGAAGAGCAGCAAGAGCTTTCAGCGCTGGGCCCTTCCTTGTGGCAGAAGGAGCCGGACATTTGCCTTTTCGGCAAGAGGCTCTGCCGCGGCCGAGCGCCATGAGATGTTGCGTCTCTGGGAAAGCACAGATCCCCACTGCTGCTGTGCCTGTAGATAGGGCGCCAAGGTACCGTGAAGAGCAGCAAGAGCAGTCAGGGCTGGGCCCTTCCTTGTGGGAGAAGGAGCCGGACGTTTGCCTTTTCGGCAAGAGGCTCTGCCGCGGCCGAGCGCCATGAGATGTTACGTCTCTGGGAAAGCACAGATCCCCACTGCTGCTGTGCCTGTAGATAGGGCGCCAAGGCACCGTGAAGAGCAGCAAGAGCTTTCAGGGCTGGGCCCTTCCTTGTGGGAGAAGGAGCCGGACGTTTGCCTTTTCGGCAAGAGGCTCTGCCGCGGCCGAGCCCCATGAGATGTTGCGTCTCTGGGAAAGCACAGATCCCCACTGCTGCTGTGCCTGTAGATAGGGCACCAAGGGTAGGTGAAGAGCAGCAAGAGCTTTCAGGGCTGGGCCCTTCCTTGTGGGAGAAGGAGCCGGACGTTTGCCTTTTCGGCAAGAGGCTCTGACGCCGCTGAGAGCCATGAGATGTTGCGTCTCTGGGAAAGCACAGATCCCCACTGCTCTTGTGCCTGTAGATAGGGCGCCAAGGCACCGTGAAGAGCAGCAAGAGCTTTCAGGGCTGGGCCCTTCCTTGTGGGAGAAGGAGCCGGACGTTTGCCTTTTCGGCAAGAGGCGCTGCCGCGGCCGAGCGCCATGAGATGTTGAGTCTCTGGGAAAGCACAGATCCCCACTGCTGTTGTGCCTGTAGATAGAGCGCCAAGGCACCGTGAAGAGCAGCAAGAGCTTTCAGGGCTGGGCCCTTCCTTGTGGGAGAAGGAGCCGGACGTTTGCCTTTTCGGCAAGAGGCTCTGCCGCGGCCGAGCGCCATGAGATGTTGCGTCTCTGGGAAAGCACAGATCCGCACTGCTGTTGTGCCTGTAGATAGGGCGCCAAGGCACCGTGAAAAGCAGCAAGAGCTTTCAGGGCTGGGCCCTTCCTTGTGGGAGAAGGAGCCGGACGTTTGCCTTTTCGGCAAGAGGCTCTGCCGCGGCCGAGCGCCATGAGATGTTGCGTCTCTGGGAAAGCACAGATCCCAACTGCTGTTGTGCCTGTAGATAGGGCACCAAGGCACCGTGAAGAGCAGGAACAGCTTTCAGGGCTGGGCCCTTCCTTGTGGGAGAAGGAGCCGGACGTTTGCCTTTTCGGCAGAGACTCTGCCGCGGCCGAGCGCCATGAGATGTTGCGTCTCTGGGAAAGCACAGATCCCCACTGCTGTTGTGCCTGTAGATATGTCGCCAAGGGTAGGTGAAGAGCAGCAAGAGCTTTCAGGGCTGGGCCCTTCCTTGTGGGAGAAGGAGCCGGACGTTTGCCTTTTCGGCAAGAGGCTCTGCCGCGGCCGAGCGCCATGAGATGTTGCGTCTCTGGGAAAGCACAGATCCCCACTGCTGCTGTGCCTGTAGATAGGGCGCCAAGGCACCGTGAAGAGCAGCAAGAGCTTTCAGGGCTGGGCCCTTCCTTGTGGGAGAAGGAGCCGGACGTTTGCCTTTTCGGCAAGAGGCTCTGCCGCGGCCGAGCGCCATGAGATGTTGCGTCTCTGGGAAAGCACAGATCCCCACTGCTGTTGTGCCTGTAGGTAGGGCGCCAAGGCACCGTGAAGAGCAGCAAGAGCTTTCAGGGCTGGGCCCTTCCTTGTGGGAGAAGGAGCCGGACGTTTGCCTTTTCGGCAAGAGGCTCTGCTGTGGCCGAGAGCCATGAGATGTTGTGTCTCCGGGAAAGCACAGATCCCAATTATTGATGTGCCTGAGATAGGCTGCGAGGGCACCGTGAAGAGCAGCAAGAGCTTTCAGGGCTGGGCCCTTCCTTGTGGGAGAAGGAGCCGGACGTTTGCCTTTTCGGCAAGAGGCTCTGCCGCGGCCGAGCGCCATGAGATGTTGCGTCTCTGGGAAAGCACAGATCCCCAGTGCTGTTGTGCCTGTAGATAGGGCGCCAAGGCACCGTGAAGAGCAGCAAGAGCTTTCAGGGCTGGGCCCTTCCTTGTGGGAGAAGGAGCCGGACGTTTGCCTTTTCGGCAAGAGGCTCTGCCGCGGCCGAGCGCCATGAGATGTTGCGTCTCTGGGAAAGCACAGATCCCCACTGCTCTTGTGCCTGTAGATAGGGCGCCAAGGCACCGTGAAGAGCAGCAAGAGCTTTCAGGGCTGGGCCCTTCCTTGTGGGAGAAGGAGCCGGACGTTTGCCTTTTCGGCAAGAGGCTCTGCCGCGGCCTAGCGCCATGAGATGTTGCGTCTCTGGGAAAGCACAGATCCCCACTGCTGTTGTGCCTGTAGATAGGGCACCAAGCATAAGTGAAGATCAGGAACAGCTTTCAGGACTGTGCACTTCCTTGTGGGAGAAGGAGCCGGACGTTTGCCTTTTCGGCAAGAGGCTCTGCCGCGGCCGAGCGCCATGAGATGTTGCGTCTCTGGGAAAGCACAGATCCCCACTGCTGTTGTGCCTCTAGATATGTCGCCAAGGCACCGTGAAGAGCAGCAAGAGCTTTCAGGGCTGGGCCCTTCCTTGTGGGAGAAGGAGCCGGACGTTTGCCTTTTCGGCAAGAGGCTCTGCCGCGGCCGAGCGCCATGAGATGTTGCGTCTCTGGGAAAGCACAGATCCCCACTGATGTTGTTCCTGTAGATAGGACGCCAAGGCACCGTGAAGAGCAGCAAGAGCTTTCAGGGCTGGGCCCTTCCTTGTGGGAGAAGGAGCCGGACGTTTGCCTTTTCGGCAAGAGGCTCTGCCGCGGCCGAGCGCCATGAGATGTTGCGTCTCTGGGAAAGCACAGATCCCCACTGCTGTTTTGCCTGTAGATAGGGCGCCAAGGCACCGTGAAGAGCAGCAAGAGCTTTCAGGGCTGGGCCCTTCCTTGTGGGAGAAGGAGCCGGACGTTTGCCTTTTTGGCAAGAGGCTCTCCAACGGCCGAGCGCCATGAGATGTTACGTCTCTGGGAAAGCACAGATCCCCACTGCTGCTGTGCCTGTAGATAGGGCGCCAAGGCACCGTGAAGAGCAGCAAGAGCTTTCAGGGCTGGGCCCTTCCTTGTGGGAGAAGGAGCCGGACGTTTGCCTTTTCGGCAAGAGGCTCTGCCGCGGCCGAGCGCCATGAGATGTTGCGTCTCTGGGAAAGCAGAGATCCCCACTGCTGTTGTGCCTGTAGGTAGGGCGCCAAGGCACCGTGAAGAGCAGCAAGAGCTTTCAGGGCTGGGCCCTTCCTTGTGGGAGAAGGAGCCGGACGTTTGCCTTTTCGGCAAGAGGCTCTGCTGCGGCCGAGAGCCATGAGATGTTGTGTCTCCGGGAAAGCACAGATCCCAATTATTGATGTGCCTGAGATAGGCTGCGAGGGCACCGTGAAGAGCAGCAAGAGCTTTCAGGGCTGGGCCCTTCCTTGTGGGAGAAGGAGCCGGACGTTTGCCTTTTCGGCAAGAGGCTCTGCCGCGGCCGAGCGCCATGAGATGTTGCGTCTCTGGGAAAGCACAGATCCCCAGTGCTCTTGTGCCTGTAGATAGGGCGCCAAGGCACCGTGAAGAGCAGCAAGAGCTTTCAGGGCTGGGCCCTTCCTTGTGGGAGAAGGAGCCGGACGTTTGCCTTTTCGGCAAGAGGCTCTGCCGCGGCCGAGCGCCATGAGATGTTGCGTCTCTGGGAAAGCACAGATCCCCACTGCTCTTGTGCCTGTAGATAGGGCGCCAAGGCACCGTGAAGAGCAGCAAGAGCTTTCAGGGCTGGGCCCTTCCTTGTGGGAGAAGGAGCCGGACGTTTGCCTTTTCGGCAAGAGGCTCTGCCGCGGCCTAGCGCCATGAGATGTTGCGTCTCTGGGAAAGCACAGATCCCCACTGCTGTTGTGCCTGTAGATAGGGCACCAAGCATAAGTGAAGATCAGGAACAGCTTTCAGGACTGTGCACTTCCTTGTGGGAGAAGGAGCCGGACGTTTGCCTTTTCGGCAAGAGGCTCTGCCGCGGCCGAGCGCCATGAGATGTTGCGTCTCTGGGAAAGCACAGATCCCCACTGCTGTTGTGCCTGTAGATAGGGCACCAAGCATAAGTGAAGATCAGGAACAGCTTTCAGGACTGTGCACTTCCTTGTGGGAGAAGGAGCCGGACGTTTGCCTTTTCGGCAAGAGGCTCTGCCGCGGCCGAGCGCCATGAGATGTTGCGTCTCTGGGAAAGCACAGATCCCCACTGCTGTTGTGCCTCTAGATATGTCGCCAAGGGTAGGTGAAGAGCAGCAAGAGCTTTCAGGGCTGGGCCCTTCCTTGTGGGACAAGGAGCCGGACGTTTGCCTTTTCGGCAAGAGGCTCTGCCGCAGCCGAGCGCCATGAGATGTTGCGTCTCTGGGAAAGCACAGATCCCCACTGATGTTGTTCCTGTAGATAGGACGCCAAGGCACCGTGAAGAGCAGCAAGAGCTTTCAGGGCTGGGCCCTTCCTTGTGGGAGAAGGAGCCGGACCTTTGCCTTTTCGGCAAGAGGCTCTCCCGCGGCCGAGCGCCATGAGATGTTGCATCTCTGGGAAAGCACAGATCCCCAGTGCTGTTGTGCCTGTAGATAGGGCGCCAAGGCACCGTGAAGAGCAGCAAGAGCTTTCAGGGCTGGGCCCTTCCTTGTGGGAGAAGGAGCCGGACGTTTGCCTTTTCGGCAAGAGGCTCTGCCGCGGCCGAGCGCCATGAGATGTTGCATCTCTGGGAAAGCACAGATCCCCACTGCTGTTTTGCCTGTAGATAGGGCGCCAAGGCACCGTGAAGAGCAGCAACAGCTTTCAGGGCTGGGCCCTTCCTTGTGGGAGAAGGTGCCGGACGTTTGCCTTTTCGGCAAGAGGCTCTGCCGCGGCCTAGCGCCATGAGATGTTGCGTCTCTGGGAAAGCACAGATCCCCACTGTTGCTGTGCCTGTAGGTAGGGCGCCAAGGCACCGTGAAGAGCAGCAAGAGCTTTCAGGGCTGGGCCCTTCCTTGTGGGAGAAGGAGCCGGACGTTTGCCTTTTCGGCAAGAGGCTCTTCCGCGGACGTGCGCCATGAGATGTTGCGTCTCTGGGAAAGCACAGATCCCCACTGTTGCTGTGCCTGTAGGTAGGGCGCCAAGGCACCGTGAAGAGCAGCAAGAGCTTTCAGGGCTGGGCCCTTCCTTGTGGGAGAAGGAGCCGGACGTTTGCCTTTTCGGCAAGAGGCTCTGCTGCGGCCGAGCTCCATGAGATGTTGCGTGTCTGGGAAAGCACAGATCCCCACTGCTCTTGTGCCTGTAGATAGGGCGCCAAGGCACCGTGAAGAGCAACAAGAGCTTTCAGGGCTGGGCCCTTCCTTGTGGGACAAGGAGCCGGACGTTTGCCTTTTCGGCAAGAGGCTCTGCCGCGGCCGAGCGCCATGAGATGTTGCGTCTCTGGGAAAGCACAGATCCCCACTGCTGTTGTGCCTGTAGATAGGGCACCAAGGCACCGTGAAAAGCAGCAACAGCTTTCAGGGCTGGGCCCTTCCTTGTGGGAGAAGGAGCCGGACGTTTGCCTTTTCGGCAAGAGGCTCTGCCGCGGCCGAGCGCCATGAGATGTTGCGTCTCTGGGAAAGCACAGATCCCCACTGCTGTTGTGCCTGTAGATAGGGCGCCAAGGCACCGTGAAGAGCAGCAAGAGCTTTCAGGGCTGGGCCCTTCCTTGTGGGAGAAGGAGCCGGACGTTTGCCTTTTCGGCAAGAGGCTCTGCCGCGGCCGAGCGCCATGAGATGTTGCGTCTCTGGGAAAGCACAGATCCCCACTGATGTTGTTCCTGTAGATAGGACGCCAAGGCACCGTGAAGAGCAGCAAGAGCTTTCAGGGCTGGGCCCTTCCTTGTGGGAGAAGGAGCCGGACGTTTGCCTTTTCGGCAAGAGGCTCTCCCTCGGCCGAGCGCCATGAGATGTTGCGTCTCTGGGAAAGCACAGATCCCCAGTGCTGTTGTGCCTGTAGATAGGGCGCCAAGGCACCATGAAGAGCAGCAAGAGCTTTCAGGGCTGGGCCCTTCCTTGTGGGAGAAGGAGCCGGACGTTTGCCTTTTTGGCAAGAGGCTCTCCAACGGCCGAGCGCCATGAGATGTTACGTCTCTGGGAAAGCACAGATCCCCACTGCTGCTGTGCCTGTAGATAGGGCGCCAAGGCACCGTGAAGAGCAGCAAGAGCTTTCAGGGCTGGGCCCTTCCTTGTGGGAGAAGGAGCCGGACGTTTGCCTTTTCAGCAAGAGGCTCTGCCGCGGCCTAGCGCCATGAGATGTTGCGTCTCTGGGAAAGCACAGATCCGCACTGTTGCTGTGCCTGTAGGTAGGGCGCCAAGGCACCGTGAAGAGCAGCAAGAGCTTTCAGGGCTGGGCCCTTCCTTGTGGGAGAAGGAGCCGGACGTTTGCCTTTTCGGCAAGAGGCTCTGCTGCGGCCGAGCTCCATGAGATGTTGCGTCTCTGGGAAAGCACAGATCCCCACTGCTCTTGTGCCTGTAGATAGGGCGCCAAGGCACCGTGAAGAGCAGCAACAGCTTTCAGGGCTGGGCCCTTCCTTGTGGGAGAAGGAGCCGGACGTTTGCCTTTTCGGCAAGAGGCTCTGCCGCGGCCGAGCGCCATGAGATGTTGCGTCTCTGGGAAAGCACAGATCCCCACTGCTGTTGTGCCTGTAGATAGGGCACCAAGCATAAGTGAAGATCAGGAACAGCTTTCAGGACTGTGCACTTCCTTGTGGGAGAAGGAGCCGGACGTTTGCCTTTTCGGCAGAGACTCTGCCGCGGCCGAGCGCCATGAGATGTTGCGTCTCTGGGAAAGCACAGATCCCCACTGCTGTTGTGCCTGTAGATATGTCGCCAAGGGTAGGTGAAGAGCAGCAAGAGCTTTCAGGGCTGGGCCCTTCCTTGTGGGAGAAGGAGCCGGACGTTTGCCTTTTCGGCAAGAGGCTCTGCCGCGGCCGAGCGCCATGAGATGTTGCGTCTCTGGGAAAGCACAGATCCCCACTGCTGTTGTGCCTGTAGATAGGGCGCCAAGGCACCGTGAAGAGCAGCAAGAGCTTTCAGGGCTGGGCCCTTCCTTGTGGGAGAAGGAGCCGGACGTTTGCCTTTTCGGCAAGAGGCTCTGCCGCGGCCGAGCGCCATGAGATGTTGCGTCTCTGGGAAAGCACAGATCCCCACTGATGTTGTTCCTGTAGATAGGACGCCAAGGCACCGTGAAGAGCAGCAAGAGCTTTCAGGGCTGGGCCCTTCCTTGTGGGAGAAGGAGCCGGACGTTTGCCTTTTCGGCAAGAGGCTCTGCCGCGGCCGAGCGCCATGAGATGTTGCGTCTCTGGGAAAGCACAGATCCCCACTGCTGTTTTGCCTGTAGATAGGGCGCCAAGGCACCGTGAAGAGCAGCAACAGCTTTCAGGGCTGGGCCCTTCCTTGTGGGAGAAGGAGCCGGACGTTTGCCTTTTTGGCAAGAGGCTCTCGAACGGCCGAGCGCCATGAGATGTTACGTCTCTGGGAAAGCACAGATCCCCACTGCTGCTGTGCCTGTAGATAGGGCGCCAAGGCACCGTGAAGAGCAGCAAGAGCTTTCAGGGCTGGGCCCTTCCTTGTGGGAGAAGGAGCCGGACGTTTGCCTTTTCGGCAAGAGGCTCTGCCGCGGCCGAGCGCCATGAGATGTTGCGTCTCTGGGAAAGCACAGATCCCCACTGCTGTTGTGCCTGTAGGTAGGGCGCCAAGGCACCGTGAAGAGCAGCAAGAGCTTTCAGGGCTGGGCCCTTCCTTGTGGGAGAAGGAGCCGGACGTTTGCCTTTTCGGCAAGAGGCTCTGCTGCGTCAGAGTGCCATGAGATGTTGTGTCTCCGGGAAAGCACAGATCCCAATTATTGATGTGCCTGAGATAGGCTGCGAGGGCACCGTGAAGAGCAGCAAGAGCTTTCAGGGCTGGGCCCTTCCTTGTGGGAGAAGGAGCCGGACGTTTGCCTTTTCGGCAAGAGGCTCTGCCGCGGCCGAGCGCCATGAGATGTTGCGTCTCTGGGAAAGCACAGATCCCCAGTGCTGTTGTGCCTGTAGATAGGGCGCCAAGGCACCGTGAAGAGCAGCAAGAGCTTTCAGGGCTGGGCCCTTCCTTGTGGGAGAAGGAGCCGGACGTTTGCCTTTTCGGCAAGAGGCTCTGCCGCGGCCGAGCGCCATGAGATGTTGCGTCTCTGGGAAAGCACAGATCCCCACTGCTCTTGTGCCTGTAGATAGGGCGCCAAGGCACCGTGAAGAGCAGCAAGAGCTTTCAGGGCTGGGCCCTTCCTTGTGGGAGAAGGAGCCGGACGTTTGCCTTTTCGGCAAGAGGCTCTGCCGCGGCCGAGCGCCATGAGATGTTGCGTCTCTGGGAAAGCACAGATCCCCACTGCTGTTGTGCCTGTAGATAGGGCACCAAGCATAAGTGAAGATCAGGAACAGCTTTCAGGACTGTGCACTTCCTTGTGGGAGAAGGAGCCGGACGTTTGCCTTTTCGGCAAGAGGCTCTGCCGCGGCCGAGCGCCATGAGATGTTGCGTCTCTGGGAAAGCACAGATCCCCACTGCTGTTGTGCCTGTAGATAGGGCACCAAGCATAAGTGAAGATCAGGAACAGCTTTCAGGACTGTGCACTTCCTTGTGGGAGAAGGAGCCGGACGTTTGCCTTTTCGGCAAGAGGCTCTGCCGCGGCCGAGCGCCATGAGATGTTACGTCTCTGGGAAAGCACAGATCCCCACTGCTGCTGTGCCTGTAGATAGGGCGCCAAGGCACCGTGAAGAGCAGCAAGAGCTTTCAGGGCTGGGCCCTTCCTTGTGGGAGAAGGAGCCGGACGTTTGCCTTTTCGGCAAGAGGCTCTGCCGCGGCCGAGCGCCATGAGATGTTGCGTCTCTGGGAAAGCACAGATCCCCACTGCTGTTGTGCCTGTAGATATGTCGCCAAGGGTAGGTGAAGAGCAGCAAGAGCTTTCAGGGCTGGGCCCTTCCTTGTGGGAGAAGGAGCCGGACGTTTGCCTTTTCGGCAAGAGGCTCTGCTGCGTCAGAGTGCCATGAGATGTTGTGTCTCCGGGAAAGCACAGATCCCAATTATTGATGTGCCTGAGATAGGCTGCGAGGGCACCGTGAAGAGCAGCAAGAGCTTTCAGGGCTGGGCCCTTCCTTGTGGGAGAAGGAGCCGGACGTTTGCCTTTTCGGCAAGAGGCTCTGCCGCGGCCGAGCGCCATGAGATGTTGCGTCTCTGGGAAAGCACAGATCCCCAGTGCTGTTGTGCCTGTAGATAGGGCGCCAAGGCACCGTGAAGAGCAGCAACAGCTTTCAGGGCTGGGCCCTTCCTTGTGGGAGAAGGAGCCGGACGTTTGCCTTTTCGGCAAGAGGCTCTGCCGCGGCCGAGCGCCATGAGATGTTGCGTCTCTGGGAAAGCACAGATCCCCACTGCTGCTGTGCATGTAGATAGGGTGCCAAGGCACCGTGAAGAGCAGCAAGAGCTTTCAGGGCTGGGCCCTTCCTTGTGGGAGAAGGAGCCGGACGTTTGCCTTTTCGGCAAGAGGCTCTGCCGCGGCCGAGCGCCATGAGATGTTGCGTCTCTGGGAAAGCACAGATCCCCACTGCTGTTGTGCCTGTAGATAGGGTGCCAAGGTACAGTGAAGAGCAGCAAGAGCTTTCAGGGCTGGGCCCTTCCTTGTGGGAGAAGGAGCCGGACGTTTGCCTTTTCGGCAAGAGGCTCTTCCGCGGCCGAGCGCCATGAGATGTTGCGTCTCTGGGAAAGCACAGATCCACCACTGCTGTTGTGCCTGTAGGTAGGGCGCCAAGGAACCGTGAAGAGCAGCAACAGCTTTCAGGGCTGGGCCCTTCCTTGTGGGAGAAGGAGCCGGACGTTTGCCTTTTTGGCAAGAGGCTCTGCCGCGGCCGAGCGCCATGAGATGTTACGTCTCTGGGAAAGCACAGATCCCCACTGCTGCTGTGCCTGTAGATAGGGCGCCAAGGCACCGTGAAGAGCAGCAAGAGCTTTCAGGGCTGGGCCCTTCCTTGTGGGAGAAGGAGCCGGACGTTTGCCTTTTCGGCAAGAGGCTCTGCCGCGGCCGAGCGCCATGAGATGTTGCGTCTCTGGGAAAGCACAGATCCCCAGTGCTCTTGTGCCTGTAGGTAGGGCGCCAAGGCACCATGAAGAGCAGCAAGAGCTTTCAGGGCTGGGCCCTTCCTTGTGGGAGAAGGAGCCAGACGTTTGCATTTTCGGCAAGAGGCTCTGCCGCGCGCCGAGAGCCATTAGATGTTGCGTTTCTGGGAAAGCACAGATCCCCACTGCTGTTGTGCCTGTAGATAGGGCGCCAAGGCACCATGAAGAGCAGCAACAGCTTTCAGGGCTGGGCCCTTCCTTGTGGGAGAAGGAGCCAGACGTTTGCCTTTTTGGCAAGAGGCACTGCCGCGGCCGAGCGCCATGAGATGTTGCGTCTCTGGGAAAGCACAGATCCCCACTGCTGTTGTGCCTGTAGATAGGGTACCAAGGCACCGTGAAGAGCAGGAACAGCTTTCAGGACTCTGCCCTTCCTTGTGGGAGAAGGAGCCGGACGTTTGCCTTTTCGGCAAGAGGCTCTGCCGCGGCCGAGCGCCATGAGATGTTGCGTCTCTGGGAAAGCACAGATCCCCACTGCTGCTGTGCATGTAGATAGGGTGCCAAGGCACCGTGAAGAGCAGCAAGAGCTTTCAGGGCTGGGCCCTTCCTTGTGGGAGAAGGAGCCGGACGTTTGCCTTTTCGGCAAGAGGCTCTGCCGCGGCCGAGCGCCATGAGATGTTGCGTCTCTGGGAAAGCACAGATCCCCACTGCTGTTGTACCTGTAGATACGGCGCCAAGGGTAGGTGAAGAGCAGCAACAGCGTTCAAAGCTGGGCCCTTCCTTGTGGGAGAAGGAGCCGGACGTTTGCCTTTTCGGCAAGAGGCTCTGCCGCGGCCGAGCACCATGAGATGTTGCGTCTCTGGGAAAGCACAGATCCCCACTGCTGTTGTGCCTGTAGATAGGGCACCAAGACACCGTGAAGAGCAGCAAGAGCTTTCAGGGCTGGGCCCTTCCTTGTGGGAGAAGGAGCCGGACGTTTGCCTTTTCAGCAAGAGGCTCTGCCGCGGCCGAGCGCCATGAGATGTTGCGTCTCTGGGAAAGCACAGATCCCCACTGCTGTTGTGCCTGTAGATAGGGCGCCAAGGCACCGTGAAGAGCAGCAAGAGCTGTCAGGGCTGGGCCCTTCCTTGTGGGAGAAGGAGCCGGACGTTTGCCTTTTCGGCAAGAGGCTCTGCCGCGGCCGAGCGCCATGAGATGTTGCGTCTCTGGGAAAGCACAGATCCCCACTGCTGCTGTGCCTGTAGATAGGGCGCCAAGGCACCGTGAAGAGCAGCAAGAGCTTTCAGGGCTGGGCCCTTCCTTGTGGGAGAAGGAGCCGGACGTTTGCCTTTTCGGCAAGAGGCTCTGCCGCGGCCGAGCGCCATGAGATGTTGCGTGTCTGGGAAAGCACAGATCCCCACTGCTGTTGTGCCTGTAGATAGGGCGCCAAGGCACCGTGAAGAGCAGCAAGAGCTTTCAGGGCTGGGCCCTTCCTTGTGGGAGAAGGAGCCGGACGTTTGCCTTTTCGGCAAGAGGCTCTGCCGCGGCCGAGCGCCATGAGATGTTGCGTCTCTGGGAAAGCACAGATCCCCACTGCTATTGTACCTGTAGATACGGCGCCAAGGGTAGGTGAAGAGCAGCAACAGCGTTCAAAGCTGGGCCCTTCCTTGTGGAGAAGGAGCCGGACGTTTGCCTTTTCGGCAAGAGGCACTGCCGCGGCCGAGCGCCATGAGATGTTGCGTCTCTGGGAAAGCACAGATCCCCACTGCTGTTGTGCCTGTAGATAGGGCACCAAGACACCGTGAAGAGCAGCAAGAGCTTTCAGGGCTGGGCCCTTCCTTGTGGGACAAGGAGCCGGACGTTTGCCTTTTCAGCAAGAGGCTCTGCCACGGCCGAGCGCCATGAGATGTTGCGTCTCTGGGAAAGCACAGATCCCCACTGCTGTTGTGCCTGTAGATAGGGCACCAAGGCACCGTGAAGAGCAGGAACAGCTTTCAGGGCTGGGCCCTTCCTTGTGGGAGAATGAGCCGGACATTTGCCTTTTCGGCAAGAGGCTCTCCCGCGGCCGAGCGCCATGAGATGTTGCGTCTCTGGGAAAGCACAGATCCCTACTGCTGTTGTGCCTGTAGGTATGTCGCCAAGGGTAGGTGAAGAGCAGCAACAGCTTTCAAAGCTGGGCCCTTCCTTGTGGGAGAAAGAGCCGGACGTTTGCCTTTTCGGCAAGAGGCTCTGCCGCGGCCGAGCGCCATGAGATGTTGCTTCTCTGGGAAAGCACACATCCCCACTGCTGCTGTGCCTGTAGATAGAGCGCCAAGGCACCGTGAAGAGCAGCAAGAGCTTTCAGGGCTTCGGCCTTCCTTGTGGGAGAAGGAGCCGGACGTTTGCCTTTTCGGCAAGAGGCTCTGCCGCTCGCCGAGAGCCATTAGATGTTGCGTTTCTGGGAAAGCACAGATCCCCACTGCTGTTGTGCCTGTAGATAGGGCACCAAGGCACCATGAAAAGCAGCAACAGCTTTCAGGGCTGGGCCCTTCCTTGTGGGAGAAGGAGCCGGACGTTTGCCTTTTCGGCAAGAGGCTCTGCCGCGGCCGAGCGCCATGAGATGTTGCGTCTCTGGGAAAGCACAGATCCCCACTGCTGTTGTGCCTGTAGATACGGCGCCAAGGGTAGGTGAAGAGCAGCAACAGCGTTCAAAGCTGGGCCCTTCCTTGTGGGAGAAGGAGCCGGACGTTTGCCTTTTCGGCAAGAGGCTCTGCCGCGGCCGAGCGCCATGAGATGTTGCGTCTCTGGGAAAGCACAGATCCCCACTGCTGTTGTGCCTGTAGATAGGGCGCCAAGGCACCGTGAAGAGCAGCAAGAGCTTTCAGGGCTGGGCCCTTCCTTGTGGGAGAAGGAGCCGGACGTTTGCCTTTTCAGCAAGAGGCTCTGCCGCGGCCAAGCGCCATGAGATGTTGCGTCTCTGGGAAAGCACAGATCCCCACTGATGTTGTTCCTGTAGATAGGACGCCAAGGCACCGTGAAGAGCAGCAAGAGCTTTCAGGGCTGGGCCCTTCCTTGTGGGAGAAGGAGCCGGACGTTTGCCTTTTCGGCAAGAGGCTCACCCGCGGCCGAGCCCCATGAGATGTTGCATCTCTGGGAAAGCACAGATCCCCACTGCTGTTGTGCCTGTAGATAGGGCGCCAAGGCACCGTGAAGAGCAGCAAGAGCTTTCAGGGCTGGGCCCTTCCTTGTGGGAGAAGGAGCCGGACGTTTGCCTTTTCGGCAAGAGGCTCTGCCGTGGCCGAGCGCCATGAGATGTTGTGTCTCTGGGAAAGCACAGATCCCCACTGCTGTTGTGCCTGTAGGTAGGGCGCCAAGGCACCGTGAAGAGCAGCAACAGCTTTGAGGCTGGGCCCTTCCTTGTGGGAGAAGGAGCCGGACGTTTGCCTTTTTGGCAAGAAGCTCTCCAACGGCCGAGCGCCATGAGATGTTACGTCTCTGGGAAAGCACAGATCCCCACTGCTGCTGTGCCTGTAGATAGGGCGCCAAGGCACCGTGAAGAGCAGCAAGAGCTTTCAGGGCTGGGCCCTTCCTTGTGGGAGAAGGAGCCGGACGTTTGCCTTTTCGGCAAGAGGCTCTGCCGCGGCCGAGCGCCATGAGATGTTGCGTCTCTGGGAAAGCACAGATCCCCAGTGCTCTTGTGCCTGTAGATAGGGCGCCAAGGCACCGTGAAGAGCAGCAAGAGCTTTCAGGGCTGGGCCCTTCCTTGTGGGAGAAGGAGCCGGACGTTTGCCTTTTCGGCAAGAGGCTCTGCCGCGGCCGAGCGCCATGAGATGTTGCGTCTCTGGGAAAGCACAGATCCCCACTGCTGCTGTGCCTGTAGATAGGGCGCCAAGGCACCGTGAAGAGCAGCAAGAGCTTTCAGGGCTGGGCCCTTCCTTGTGGGAGAAGGAGCCGGACGTTTGCCTTTTCGGCAAGAGGCTCTGCCGTGCGCCGAGAGCCATTAGATGTTGCGTTTCTGGGAAAGCACAGATCCCCACTGCTGTTGTGCCTGTAGATAGGGCACCAAGGCACCAATGAAGAGCAGCAACAGCTTTCAGGGCTGGGCCCTTCCTTGTGGGAGAAGGAGCCGGACGTTTGCCTTTTTGGCAAGAGGCACTGCCGCGGCCGAGCGCCATGAGATGTTGCGTCTCTGGGAAAGCACAGATCCCCACTGCTGTTGTGCCTGTAGATAGGGTACCAAGGTACAGTGAAGAGCAGGAACAGCTTTCAGGACTCTGCCCTTCCTTGTGGGAGAAGGAGCCGGACGTTTGCCTTTTCGGCAAGAGGCTCTGCCGCAGACGAACGCCATGAGATGTTGCGTCTCTGGGAAAGCACAGATCCCCACTGCTGTTGTACCTGTAGATAGGGCGCCAAGGCACCGTGAAGAGCAGCAAGAGCTTTCAGGGCTGGGCCCTTCCTTGTGGGACAAGGAGCGGACGTTTCCCTTTTTGGCAAGAGGCTTTGCCGCGGCCAAGCGCCATGAGATATTGCGTCTCTGGGAAAGCACAGATCCCCACTGCTGCTGTGCCTGTTTGTCGGGCGCCAAGGCACCGTGAACAGCAGCAAGAGCTTTCAGGGCTGGGCCCTTCCTTGTGGGAGAAGGAGCCGGACGTTTGCCTTTTCGGCAAGAGGCTCTGCTGCGTCAGAGTGCCATGAGATGTTGTGTCTCCGGGAAAGCACAGATCCCAATTGTTGATGTGCCTGAGATAGGCTGCGAGGGCACCGTGAAGAGCAGCAAGAGCTTTCAGGGCTGGGCCCTTCCTTGTGGGAGAAGGAGCCGGACGTTTGCCTTTTCGGCAAGAGGCTCTGCCGCGGCCGAGCGCCATGAGATGTTGCGTCTCTGGGAAAGCACAGATCCCCACTGCTGTTGTGCCTGTAGATAGGGCGCCAAGGCACCGTGAAGAGCAGCAAGAGCTTTCAGGGCTGGGCCCTTCCTTGTGGGAGAAGGAGACGGACGTTTGCCTTTTCGGCAAGAGGCTCTGCCGCGGCCGAGCGCCATGAGATGTTGCGTGTCTGGGAAAGCACAGATCCCCACTGCTGTTGTGCCTGTAGATACGGCGCCAAGGGTAGGTGAAGAGCAGCAACAGCGTTCAAAAGCTGGGCCCTTCCTTGTGGGAGAAGGAGCCGGACGTTTGCCTTTTTGGCAAGAGGCACTGCCGCGGCCGTGCGCCATGAGATGTTGCGTCTCTGGGAAAGCACAGATCCCCACTGCTGTTGTGCCTGTAGGTAGGGCGCCAAGGCACCGTGAAGAGCAGCAAGAGCTTTCAGGGCTGGGCCCTTCCTTGTGGGAGAAGGAGCCGGACGTTTGCCTTTTCGGCAAGAGGCTCTTCCGCGGCCGAGCACCATGAGATGTTGCGTCTCTGGGAAAGCACAGATCCCCACTGCTGCTGTGCCTGTAGATAGGGCACCAAGGTACAGTGAAGAGCAGGAACAGCTTTCAGGGCTGTGCCCTTCCTTGTGGGAGAAGGAGCCGGACGTTTGCCTTTTCGGCAAGAGGCTCTGCCGCGGCCAAGCGCCATGAGATGTTGCGTCTCTGGGAAAGCACAGATCCCCACTGCTGTTGTACCTGTAGATAGGGCGCCAAGGTACAGTGAAGAGCAGCAAGAGCTTTCAGGGCTGGGCCCTTCCTTGTGGGAGAAGGAGCCGGACGTTTGCCTTTTCGGCAATAGGCTCTGCCGCGGCCGAGTGCCATGAGATGTTGCGTCTCTGGGAAAGCACAGATCCGCACTGCTGCTGTGCCTGTAGATAGGGCGCCAAGGCACCGTGAAGAGCAGCAAGAGCTTTCAGGTCTAGGCCCTTCCGTGTGGGAGAAGGAGCCGGACGTTTGCCTTTTCGGCAAGAGGCTCTGCCGCGGCCGAGCGCCATGAGATGTTGCGTCTCCGGGAAAGCACAGATCCCCACTGATGTTGTTCCTGTAGATAGGACGCCAAGGCACCGTGAAGAGCAGCAAGAGCTTTCAGGGCTGGGCCCTTCCTTGTGGGAGAAGGAGCCGGACGTTTGCCTTTTCGGCAAGAGGCTCACCCGCGGCCGAGCGCCATGAGATGTTGCATCTCTGGGAAAGCACAGATCCCCAGTCCTGTTGTGCCTGTAGATAGGGCGCCAAGGCACCGTGAAGAGCAGCAAGAGCTGTCAGGGCTGGGCCCTTCCTTGTGGGAGAAGGAGCCGGACGTTTGCCTTTTCGGCAAGAGGCTCTGCCGCGGCCGAGCGCCATGAGATGTTGCGTCTCTGGGAAAGCACAGATCCCCACTGCTGTTGTGCCTGTAGATAGGGCGCCAAGGCACCGTGAAGAGCAGCAAGAGCTTTCAGGGCTGGGCCCTTCCTTGTGGGAGAAGGAGCCGGACGTTTGCCTTTTCGGCAAGAGGCTCTGCCGCGGCCGAGCGCCATGAGATGTTGCGTCTCTGGGAAAGCACAGATCCCCACTGCTGTTGTGCCTGTAGATAGGGCGCCAAGGCACCGTGAAGAGCAGCAACAGCTTTCAAAGCTGGGCCCTTCCTTGTGGGAGAAGGAGCCGGACCTTTGCCTTTTCGGCAAGAGGCTCTGCCGCGGCCGAGCGCCATGAGATGTTGCGTCTCTGGGAAAGCACAGATCCCCACTGCTGTTGTGCCTGTAGGTAGGGCGCCAAGGCACCGTGAAGAGCAGCAAGAGCTGGGGCTGTGGGGGTTTTTTTTTCCCTACCTTCTGTGCATTATGTGCTTGAGCGGAAAGTAGATTCAAATGAGGAGCTTCCTTTTGAGGAATAAAGGATGCCTCAGTGCCTTGTTGCCATTGTCGCTGTGAGTGTAGCTGTAGTGGCAGACATCTGTTTTCTTATTTTTAATATTATTATTATTTTTAGGTTTTGACTTAAACCAACCCTTGTCCGCCTAATTAACCTTTTTTTATTGTCTGACACCAGATCTCACAGGGACAAACACAGCGACAGTATCTAAGCAAGGGATTAGGCTGCATGTGCTCAGAGGGGTGGTGGGATTTGGTTAACCAGCCTTAATGTTGTGGATGTCTGCAACTCTTGCATCTCCTGTTACGGCCCTGTTTGCCATGCCCCTCTCACCTCTGGTTTCTCGCCCCAGGTACGGTCCACAGTGAGCGACTTTGCTGTTTTCCTCACCATCGTCATCATGGTGCTCCTTGACTTTGTGGTTGGGATCCCATCACCGAAGCTCCACGTCCCCCATGCGTTCAAGGTAATGGGGTGTTTTGGCACGTGGGGGTGCCACAAGGTGATGCCGGGGCAGGGCAGGGCTGAGTCTGGAGGAGATGATGGTGGTGTGACCATCTACTCTTCCACCTCCAAGTGCCTTGCTTCCTCCTGGAAACGAGAAGATGTCCCCAAAACTAGATACCTAGAGGAGAAGTATCTAGAGGTGCTTGCAAAGAGGACACTGGCACTGCTGAAGCCCACGGGAGAGGGTGACATCTAGCCAGGGCTGGGAGGTGCTCTGACACAGGGACGGAGGGGAAAATGAAAGCCATCGGAGTGCCTGGGCTGGGAGACGATGCTGATGTGTGGGCTTTGTTGCAGCCTACCAGAGACGACCGCGGGTGGTTCATCAACCCCATAGGACCCAACCCTTGGTGGACGGTGTTGGCTGCGCTCGTCCCAGCTCTGCTCTGCACCATCTTGATATTCATGGACCAGCAGATCAGTGCCGTTATTGTGAACAGGAAGGAGCACAAGCTGAAGGTAAGGGGCTGCAAGAGATGACCCCATCCCCAGCCCCTTCTGGGCTGCAGGTCTGGGGAGAAGCTCTTATTCCCAATGCTTTCTGAAGGCGTGGGTTTGGGACATTGCGTGGCAGGATGCTCTCCTGGATTAATGATGATGCAGGGAGCAAGTGACAGGGCAGTTCAGATGAGCAACCTTTTGGAGGAGCAAATTAATCTTGGAGCAATATAGAAGCGTGCTTTTGTTTTAAAATGGCAGCAGCAGCTGCCGCGAATGGATTGTTTTGATGCGCTGCCAGGGATAACTCAGAGTCACACCTTCCTTGCAAGTGGTAGAATTTTCTTTGTGAGTGAAAAAAATGCTTTGGTGGTTTGGGGTTGGTTTTTTTTTTTTTTGGAGAAGTATGTATCGCACAAGCTCCCCATATCCATTGTGTCTGAACTCCTGCCAGATTGTCATGCCAGGTGCTTGTGCAAAGCCTGCATACACCCTTAGTTGTTTCCATTTCTTGTTTTAAATTCTGAAGAAGTTGCCTTGTGCTCGAGCAGGGTTTGAGTCTGACTTGCGACGTTGTCCTTGCTCTTGTGCTATGGGATGCTCTGTTTCTTGTTTTCCTGCCTGCAGAAAGGATGCGGGTACCACCTGGACCTTTTCATGGTGGCCGTGATGCTCGGGGTGTGCTCTGTGATGGGGCTGCCCTGGTTTGTGGCTGCGACCGTGCTGTCCATCACCCACGTGAATAGCCTCAAAGTAGAGTCTGACTGCTCAGCTCCAGGAGAACAACCCAAGTTTCTGGGGATACGAGAGCAGAGAGTCACCGGCTTGCTGATCTTTGTGCTCATGGGCTGCTCCGTCTTCTTCACTTCCGTGTTAAAGGTGAGAGGAAAATGCAACCCACCCAACAACTGCGAGCTTGTTGGGGGTTATAGAAAAACAGTCCCCTCTCTGCAGGCCTGAGGAGTTAGTTGTGGAGCGGAGGAGGAGGTGATCCCAACCCTTGGGGCTTGACCCACGGTGGGAACCAGCCTCGGTTACGCTTTGCAGCCCTTCAGGCCCCCGTTTGGTGTGCTCGAGGCGAGCGAGCAACGCAACTGCTTTAATTTTCGGGTGTCTTTCAGGCCCACCCATGTTTATGGGTTACAGTTGAGCGTATTCAGACCAGCACATCTGCTCTCTTTCAAACAGGCAGCCCTTTACTGGTTGCAATTTGCTCCCCAAATGCCCCGCAACAGCCGTTCCCAGGAGCTAAACACACTGAAGTCATCCCCGTGGGCTTCCTTGCACATTCCTGCCACAAAGTAATCTCGTCTCTAGGCTAAAAGGAGGCATGTGGCCTTTGCCTGTTGCCCCAAGAATAGGCAGAAGTGTTTTTTCTACCGCCACGGAATGGGGCATAGGGTAACATGGGTGAAATGGCCTATTTTCCTCCAATCTTTCTGGAAAATAGGATTCTTCTGATGAGAGGTAACTCCAAAGTTCAGCCTAAAGCAGAGCCTTAGCTCACGCGTGTGCACAAAATCTTTAATGGTTAAAATCTGACCCATCTCTAACCCTGAATGGAGACTGGAAAGCTTCAAGCAATTTTAGGCAGTGCCTGTGGAAGAGGGTGGTAATACTGAAAATGCAACATAGAAAAAGAAACGATTGCATTCTTTTTTCTTTTATTTTTTTTTCTTTTTCCCCCAGTTTATACCAATGCCTGTGCTTTATGGCGTCTTTCTCTACATGGGTGTGTCGTCGCTCAGAGGAATTCGGGTACGGACTCTTTTACAGCATGCAGCGTGTCGGCTCCCTGGTATTTTGTCTCCGTAGCAGCAGGGAAAAAAGCAGTGGCATGGGAGAAACTTCTCCCAGAGCAAGCAATGAAACTCTTTTGCGTAAGAAAAAGATCGGTGGAGGCACAGGAGGTATATAGGGCTGGGAGGACCAGGCAAGTTCAGCGCGCTCTGTTTCAGGGTTTAGGGCAGGTCAGTGTTTGGTTACGTGAAAGCGGGGGAATTCAGTGCAAAGGGAAGGCAGTTTCTACCACTGGTGGAAATCCTCGCTGGGGGATTCAGTGGGCCAAGAAATGCTAATAATGGAATGAGGTGGAATAGTTGCCATTTGGTGGGCAGCTCTCAGGGGCAAGCCGGTTGACAGATGGAGCGAAGGGAAAATGGGTGCTGCTCCCAGGAGGAACGTGGTGGGATCCAGGATTTCTGACGGCAAGCGAGATGCTGCAAACTGCCTCCACGTCTCGAGGGGGCCAGAAACTTGCCGCAGTCCCAAGGTGGCAAGCTTTCCCTTTTATTTTGCAGTTCTTTGATCGCTTGAAGCTGTTTTGGATGCCGGCGAAACACCAGCCGGATTTCATCTACCTGCGGCACGTGCCCTTGCGAAAGGTGCATTTCTTCACGGCGATCCAGCTGATCTGCCTCGTCCTGCTCTGGACCATCAAGGTGTCCCGTGCCGCCATCATCTTTCCCGTGATGGTAAGAGCTGCTGCCGCTCGGCAGCGGGGTGTTTGCAGCGTTGGAGTGAGAGGTAGCATCGTCTCTGAGCTCACCGCGCCTTCCCTCTGGTTCGTGAAGGTTTTGGCTCTCGTCTTTGTCCGGAAAGCGATGGATTTGTGCTTCTCAAAGCGAGAGCTCAGCTTTCTGGATGACCTTATGCCAGAAAGGAAGAAGAAGTTGGACGATGGCAGAAATGAAGCCGGAGAAGAAGAAGAGGTAAGGCTTGCTGGGTCCTCGGGGCTGGACATCTCCCTCGGGCTGTGAGACTGCCTGTTTCTGTTACAGCTTGTCTGGAAACGTTGGGGGAAGATCAGCACTCGATGGAAATAGATCCCAATAGCCTGGATCCCACGTTGTAACCTTTGTTTCCTCAATTAGCAGTGAGCTGAACACTTGAATACAGGTGTAATTTTTAAAACAAGTTGCTTTTCAGAAAGGTCATTATCGTTATTATTATTAGATGGTGATGCTGCTGCTGCTGCTGCTGCTGCTGCTGGCGAGATTTGCTCATAATCGTGTTTTGAACACACAATCCCCCCGCCCCGAAATCTTTGGAGTGAACGGTTTTTACCCTGCTGCACTAATACCTATAGCTGCCAAGGGGCAGAAGGGGAGGGCAGACTGCTAAGTTTGTGCTGGGCCTTCAGCTTATCTCCACTTTGACCAAAGACAGAGAACGTGACTTGTCCCTTTTTATGTCAGGAGTCCAAGAGGGCGATGGAAGCTGCTGCTGCTGCAAGTTCAGTTCAGCTGAGCGTGGGGAAGACCAGTGACTTGGATATCCCAAAGCAACGCAGTGACAGGTAAAGGCCCACCAAGCGCCAGGACCCCCGGCAAGATGAGCTTGAAGGTGTTTGGCACAGTTTTCTCCACTTGCCTCTTTGTGGGGCATCCCACAGAAACCAGCAGGCAGCTCGGTGGGAAAACCAAATTCGGGGGCAGGGCTGCAGGAGGTGATCGCAGGGCTCTGACCCCAAGCAGAGTGGCTGCAGCACTCGCGTTTGACCCCCAAACCTTGCATCATCAGTGCCTTTACAGTAGCTGGAGATCCTCATACTTAAACATGAGGAGTTGCAGGCGTGATCTGTACCAGCAGTGGCTTAGGAACCCGGACCGGGGCTAAACTCCAGCAAGAGCCTTTGCACAGAGCTGTTGCTCTGCAGCTCCCCGGCTTGCCTCCCGAAACTCCTCATCCAGCAAAACCTCCCACGCTTATGCGGGGCTTTGATTCTCGGGGCTCCGCTGTTCCTGTTGCTGATGCTAATGCCCTTGGTGGCATCAGTTCCCATAATCACGGATTGCTATGTAAAATATTTATTGCAGGACTGATCCTTCTGAGATTATTATCCTGGATGAAACGTCACAAACACCCGTATGGAAGGCTCTCACTTTGAAGACAGAAACCCTTTGAATCCAGGGAGGAAAAAGGTAAAGGATTGCACATGAACGTGACCGTGCTCCTCTGCAAGCGATGGCGCACGCCTACGCTTTTCCCATGCTTTGGCCGGCAAGGCTGAGCAAATGGCCTGTCCCTTGGGAACAGGCAGTGAGGACCGTGGCATTCAAACCAGCTCCTCTCTGCTGGGGTGGTCCCCCGAACGGGGCTGAATCAGCAGCAGCTGGCAGGTCTTCCACTGATGATGTTCTCCCTCTTCTTCTCTTCCCTTCGCCCTTCCCCACTCCCGCTTTTCACGTTTAGGAATCTTGACTTTGAAGGAGAGGAGTGAGAGCGTGACTCGGGGATGTGCCAACGCAGACAGAGGGAGAAAGCGCTTTGTTTCAGTTGGAGGATTCCCATTAAAGCCATGCAGATGTTTTCAGTTATCCTTGGTGTGCTTCAGGCATTCAGTATCTCTAGACCAGCAAGCTGAGGTGAACGTCACAGTCAATGGGAGTTCGGTGGTGTTAAGTCTGTGTGCGTACGTGCGTGTGGGGGTGTGGGTTTGCAGTGGTAGAGGGACTGCTACTGCTTTATCCTTCAGTGCTCTTCTTTTAATACCTAATTCCTCCTCTTTTTTTTTTTTTTTTTTTTTTCCAAATGTAAACTGGGAATGTCCAAAATCATTTTCTGTTATATTTGATGCCTTCTCCACTTTCTTCTTCATCACGACCGGGTTTTTGGTCTGGTTTGGGGTCCTGGCTTTAATTCACTCTTATGTCTCTTACTGGTACGAGAGGGATGCCCTCTGTGGCAGGGCAGCATAGAGAGCGTCCGAGCAGCTGGCCTAAGGTGAAAGAAGAGCATTTGCTCCCTGCGCTCCAGTTTTACCTCTCTTGGTTGGTTTGGATTTTTTTTTTTTTTTGCTTTGGCTCTGCCATCAGCCTGGAAGCTGCAAAATGCAGAACTGCCACCTTCTTGTCCCCTGGCTGTAAACTGCATCTAAGGGAGCACTTCAGGTATTTGATTTTGAATACACCGTAGGGTCACAGGAGCGGCCAGATGAGACCTGGGGCTCTGTGTCCCTGGGCTGCCCCCTCTGTCCTTCCTCCACTTTCCTTCTGTATTGGGTCTGGCTGAGTTGGAGTTCCTTTACTCCATAGCAGCCCTCGTAGTGCTGTGCTCTGTACTGGTAGCTAGAAAGCTGTTGATAACACAGCAGTGTTTTGGCCATGGCTGAGCAGTGCTGGCACAGCATCAAGGCCGTCTCTCTAACATTCCCCCCCTCCCCAGTAGGCTGGGGGTGGGCAAGATCTTGGGAGGCGGCGTAGCCAGGAAGAAGGCATACAGGCAGCAAGAAGAGGCACATAGGTAGCAAGTAAATCTTAGGTCTCTTCAGATGCTGGGAACCCTGCGTTCATGCAGCATTGGGCAGACCCCAGGTGGGTTTTCCCTTGGCACACTGTACAGATCCTGCCTGTGGAGAAGTTCCTCCTTTTTGGTCGTTCACGGTGTTATACAACTTTTCTTAGAAGAAAACAACTCTATTCATGAAGGATGTTCACACGCGGACTTCTTGCTGCACTTTAGATAATGGCAGGGCCGCGCAGGTGGCGTAATTGCTGGTACCAAGCAGGAGCTGCCTGGAGGCTCCTCTGTTACAGTCAACCAGCTCCGTTTATCCTGCGGCCAAGGGACACGTGTAGGGACACAGCCTGAAGGCCACGCTGTGCGTACAGCGCAGCACAGACCTGCACCCGCTCAGGTTAACTGTTAGGTGGATCCCTAACTGCTGGAGGTACAGTGATCTCCCAGTCAGGATCTCTGCACCAGGCTGTTAAACTGCAGGGTAACTCGGGAACCAGAGAAGGTCCAGATCTGGAGGGGATGGTTAACCACAGGGCCTCACGTTGAACCTCCTCTAAGCTCATCCTGTGCTTACAGGGTTCTTGAGCCTCTCGGGCATCTCCCAGACTGCCCGGTTACTCCCAGCTCCCTCGTTCCTGCATTCCCCCCCCCTGCCTGCCCGCCCCACTTTGGCCCCTGCAGCAGCACTCAGCTGAGCACCCTCCGTTGCTCCTGGGGAAAAAGCGTCCTCCTTGCTCTCCGTGGTGTTCCCCCAGCACACGGTGCTGTAGCAAGGACAAGGCAGTGAGATACAGACACAGCCTGTTGAACAGAGCGTCCTGCACGCAGTGCTTCCGATAGAGCAGCTCAGGAGCAAGGAGGTGAGCTAGGTGTGCTGCCTCTCACAAAGAGCATTTTACATCAGCGACCTTCCCCGTTGGACCCTCTGCTGCCTCTCTTTTTCCCGGTGGTGTAGGTGTTAGGTTGTGTAGTTCAAGGTTCATCTCCACAAACACAGAGGAGGACCAAGGAGCAATGGCAGGCAGGGGAACCCCAGTGACCTAGGCAGAGGCAAGGGAGCACCCTGCTGTGGCTTTTCCCAGGGCTGTCCCAGGACAGGGATGGACCACGTTGTCTGGGTATGAGGCTCACCAGACAAGTATTGACTCTCCCTTGCTCACCTCACAGGCTGACGGGGGGAATGCGCTTCTGTGGCCATGCCCTGCCTCTGAAGCCCGGCCGTAGACGAAAAACTGGCTGAAACTGTGAATGTTCCCAGGCAACACGTGACTGGGTGCACGTGTGTGGCAAGGTCTGTGCGTGTGAATGTCTGAAACTGAATTCTGAGCTGTCAAGCAGAAGCCTGCTTCTTGCTACACGCAACCAGCGTGGGCTGGTTGTAAATTTGGGTAACACCTGGAATAAGCAAAAGTGGCATGTCCCGAACCCTACAGTTAATAAAGAGCTAGGAGACAGAACCCTTAATTAGGAGGCTGATCAGGCATTGTACTGCTCACATAGACAACTTAGATTGGGAAAACTGGGGGCGTGGGGTTCCAGAAAGAAGAGGTGGTGGCAAAAGGAAGGGTTCCCAGAAAGAAGAAGGGATCTCGAAAAGAAGAAGGGGACCCAGGAAGGAAAAGGTGAAGATCCTGGCTGGAGGAAATATCCTGGAAGTGGCGGAAGATCTTGGAGACCAGAGAGCCGCGTGGAGACAAGTGCCAGGGGATGCCCAGGGACCTTGACCAGCACCCTGCGAAACTGGTAACGGCGAGCAGCTGCGCAGCAGGAACCAAGGGGACGTTCTGCCTGACCTTCCCGGACCTGCAGTAGCCTCCCTGCTGGGAAGGGGAGTTGGATCAAGCAACTGCAGGATTCAGTAGGAATGCATTTCACTAAGGTAAAGAGGACACAGCAGTGGATTGGAAATGCGGGTTGGTTTAATGGTAAAACTGGAATTATTCTGTGAACTGTGCATTCCTTTTAATATGGACTTAATTTAAAATAGCTGCTTTGAAGTTGTTCTGACTTCACCTTAATCGACACCTGCAATCTTCATCATCTTATTTTCTCCAACAGCAAAACCGCCCCCTGCCCCTCCCCACCCCCTGCAAAAAAAACCCAAAACCAAGCCAGGAAAAGAAAGACTTCAAGGGCAAGCTAGGCAGCAAAGTTGTGCGAGATTGGTCAAACTGCTCAAAGTTTGCCGAGAGATTGGAGCTTGCAATTCAGATGTACGTCGCTCGGCATGGTGAGGGTAGTACGCACCTTTCACTGGAGTCAGAGGGAAAAACAGGGAGAAGGGAGCTGCAGCGTAAAGAGTAAAGGACACAACATTCTTAGGAAAACTCTCCTTTTTCTTTCCTTTTCCTTGCTCCTTCCCTTCCAGATCTCCGTGGTGGCAGTTTGTGCTGCCTCACCTCCAGCACAGCGTGCAGAATGAAACGACTGTCGCAGAATTCATCCTCCTGGGGTTCTGCAGCACCCCAGCCCTGCAGCGCTGCCTCTTTGGCCTTTTCTCTGCCCTCTGCTCTGCCACTCGGATGGGAAACGCACTTGTCTTTCTGCTTATCTGCCTGGACTACTGCCTCCACAGCCCCATGTACTTCTTCCTCTGCCACCTCTCCATCGTGGACATCTGCTACGCCTCCAGCAATGTCCCCCATATGCTAAGGAGCCTCCTTGGACAAGGCAGAACCATCTCCTTTGCTGGGTGTGGGGCACAGATCCATCTTTATTTAATCTTTGCACTTACAGAGTGCGTGCTGCTGGCCGTGATGTCTTCTGTTCGCTACGTGGCAATCTGCCGTCCCCTCCGCTGTGCCCTCATCACGATCTGGAGGCTGTGCCTCACCCTTGCCACAGTTCCGTGGGCTTTGGCGTTCGTATTTGGTACACTGCGAGCCTCTCTGGCTTTACACCTGCCTTTCTGTGGCCCCTGTGAGGTTGTCCACTTCTCCTGTGAAATTCTTGCTGTCTTAAAGCTGGCCTGCGCTGCCGCTAGTGCCGATAAAGTCCTGATCTTTGCTGTTTGTGTGTGCTTCTTCCTCTTCCCTTTAGCCTTATTCCTGCTTTCCTCCCTGGACATCGTGGCCACCGTTCTGTGCATCCGCTCTGCGCCAGGATGGCACAAAACCTTCTCCACCTGTGGCTCCCACCCGACCATGGTGGGTGTCTTTTATGGAAACGCCATCTTCATGTACGTGGGGCCCGGGAGCGGTAACTCACCTGGGAGGGAGAAAGTTCTTTCCCTTTTCTACAGTCTCGTCAGCCCCAGTGTGAACCCCGTCATTTACAGTGGGAGGAACAAGCAGGTGAAGGAAGCCTTGCTGAAGCTTCAGAGAAGGAAGAGGGTCTTTCATTCCGTCTAGCTGGGGCTCTAGGCTTTCACCTGTCTCCTGTCTTTCTGCTCTTTCTTCTTGAGCTCTTGGGGTATTTCTCACGGAGTGTTAAGTGGTTAAAACGTAACACAAGACGTGGTTATTCAAATGCATTTGTCTCTTGTTTCTCTGTGCGGTCTGATGAATATCGTGACACAAAATGACTCATTGTTACTCCTTGTATTGCAGATAACTAATTCTTCTTCCTCAGATGCAGCCGTCTGTAAGAGACTGAATTGTTATCTTGAACTATTTGCCTCAAAGATTGTTAGGTGTGAGGGACTGGGCTGTCATCTCAAGGAACTGTGAGCTGCTTATCTCGAGCCCTTTGTCTCTAAGATGGCCTGTTTAAGCAGGACACTCCTCTGTCCATAAGGACGATTACCAGGCCATTGAGGCATCCAGAGGAGGAAACAGGCTGGAGCTGATAAGATACTGGTTTCTGGTGTCGATCCCATGAAGGTCGTGTGATAGACAACACCTGCAGCTCATGACATCATCGAAATATGCCCTATAAAAACCCGTAGAGACAAGCTGTGGGGGCCTTCTTCATCACCAAAGAATTGAAGGTTGAGGACCAATGGGACGCCGCTGGATCCGTGGTGGTGACTATCCTAGCAATCCTATCCCGACTGCTTGCTTGATTTCTACCTTTTCTTCCATTCTATCCTATCGCCACCATTTTCCACTTTTGATACTTTTGATAATAAAAGCTCTTTTGACTATACGGCGTTGGACCTCGTTTGTGTCTTAATCTCACTCCTGGGATCATATCGAAACCTTCCCCGACATTGGATCGGGACATTTAAATTGGCGTCACGGACAGGATCCCTTGAGACGAGAGTGCCGTATTGTTTCCCTGCTTTAATACGTGAGACCTCTCAGGAACGTAAGGGGGGGCAGGCTTGTGGTGTTTGAAACTTTACGTGCTGCCTTCCTGAGACGACTGCTTCCCCGCTTTTTATAAGGTGTTTGAGACTTTACGTGCTGCCTTCCTGAGATGACTGCTTCCCCGCTTTAATACGTGAGACCTCTCAGGAACGTAAGGGGTGCAGGCTTGTGTTGTGTTTGAAACTTTACGTGCTTTAATACGTGAGACCTCTCAGGAACGTAAGGGGGTGCAGGCTTGTGTTGTGCTGTGTTTGAAAGTTTACGTGCTGCCTTCCTGAGACGACTGCTTCCCCACTTTGTATAAGATGAGTGATAACAAAATTGCCCGTTTGGGGAAAGAAGCTTTGTTTGATTTTTTAGAAAAACATAAAGCACGACCCTGTGTGCTTGGGATAGACTGGGCCCAGGGAAATTGGTATAATCTGCAGAGCGTTATTGATCGGATGGTCGCTTTACAGAAAGATGCTAGAGTGCGGTCAGGGAAAGGAAAAGCAATTGTCTGTGCCGTTCTCGGTGCCAGTCTGGCTGCAGCAGTGGAGGATAGGGATTGCCACCTCACTGCAGAATCTCAAATTATTGAATCCCTCCAAAATCTTGTTCAGTCCCTTATGGGACAAGTGGCGGGATTAAAAGCACAACTTGAAGCAGAAAAGAACCGAGTGAAACATTTGCAAATTGCTCTTAAGGAGCAGCTCCTTGCAGGTACTGTCCGTGAGGAAATTCCTCCAAGATCAGAAATTGGCTACCCCTTTAAGGACCTGCAGGCAGCAAAAGAGAGAGTGGAGAAGTTAGAGCTGCCTTCATTGCGACCTTTAGTCAAAACTGAATATACTTATGATGATGAGCAGGACCAGTTCCCCCAAGTTACAACTAAAGAGGTCCCCTATACTGCCACTGAGTTGGCAAAACTAAAAAAGGAATTTGGCCGAACCCCTAAGGAGTCAGAAACAGAGTATGTGTGGAGAGTATCGTTGTCGGGGGGGGGACCGGATTCTGTTAAGTGAAAAGGAGGCAGAAGGGTATTGGGGACTGGGAGTGTTTTTAACTACTGGGAATCACCGTGCCCCCTGATCTTTAACCCAACGGGCAGCCTATTGGGCGGGGGGTTTGAACCCCTTGGAGAGGGGGGATCCCCTCGCGATTACAGGGACTGTTGATCAATTAGTGGAGAGTGTGCAAAAGGCAGCTTGTCTGCAGATGATGTATGATCGAAAATTGGAGCCTAGGCAGGAGTCCCCGATGATGATGTCGGTGGATCCTGAGCGAATGACTCCCCTTATACGGGGACTCCCTGATTCTCTGAAACCGATTGGTATACAATTACAAGGAAAAATACAGGCGATGCCCCAGGGCGAGAGTGTTGTGGCTGCTTCAGGAGGATTCACGCCTGATCAGCACCGCCGCCCCCCAGATAAGAAAATGTGGACTTGGGGAGAAGTGGCCCAGGAATTAATTAATTACGGGCGCAAGTATGGTCCCGTTAACCCTCCAGCCACCAAAACAGACTCCAGGGGCTTGAGGCGGGCTGAAGTAAAAATAGTTTCGTGCCCTGGGAGTGATAAGAGAACACCCCTTGCTAAACCGCCGGGGGGGAGAGATATCCCGAACAAACGTAATATACTGTGGGCGCGGGGATACCAGAAGGGGATCCCGCATGACTTAATGGACGGGATGCCAACAGACAAATTGGAAAAATTGGTAACAGGGTGGCCTGATAAATCAGCAAATAGAAAAGTGAATTTTGAGAATACTACTCCCAGCGCACCCTCCCTGATTGATTTATCAGAAACAAACGCCACCCAAGAGCCGGCGGGAAACTAGATCCTTCGCCTTTCGGTGGTGAGCGGGGGGGCGAAGGTTGGATGTATATTAGACAGCTCACTGAAAACGGCCAGGGTGATTTATTAATTACAGGCATTGTGGGACCAAGACAAGTTCCGGTCACCTTTTTGGTAGATACCGGAGCTCAGATTTCAGCTATTAAAACCAAAGACGCTGCTAATTGCGGACTTACACCCTCCAAACAGCAGCTTTTTGTGGCAGATGCATTCGGCATTGTTCAGCCACAGGCATTAGCAATGGTCAGCCTGCGTTTGCCAGGAGAAGATAGTGTCACTACAGTGACGATGGTTGTGGGGGAGTTTCCACTTAACCTTTTAGGACTCGATGTTTTAAAAGGAAAGACCTGGATTGATAACAAAAGGAGACAGTGGTCGTTTGGCTCTCCCACAATAGATATTCGGCTGTTAAAAGCCGCGCCGCTGCTTCCCCCTTCAAAGCTTACAAATGTTAAGCCCTACCCGATACCCTTGGGGGCCAGAGAGGGAATAGCGCCTGTGTTAGAGGACTTGAAGGGACAGGGTATTGTAATTCCAACCCATTCTCCTTTTAACTCCCCGGTGTGGCCAGTGCGAAAACCTAATGGCAAGTGGAGATTAACTGTAGATTATCGCAGACTTAATGCAAATACTGGTCCATTGACAGCTGCGGTACCGAATATTGCTGAGCTTGTAGCTACAATATAGGAACGAGCCCACCCGATTATGGCAACAGTGGATGTTAAAGATATGTTTTTTATGGTCCCCCTGCAAACAGGATCAAGACCGCTTTGCATTTACTTGGGAGGGTCAGCAATTTACTTTCACCCGACTCCCACAAGGGTACAAGCATTCCCCCACTCTAGCTCATCATGCGTTAGCGCAGGAGCTAGAACTAATTCAGACAGAGGAGGGGGTCAGTGTTTATCAGTACATTGATGACATTCTTGTAGGTGGGGATGAAACAGAAAAGGTTCAGAAAACTCAGGATGATATAATTTCTCACTTGGAAAGCCTGGGGCTGAAAATTCCATCAGAGAAAATACAAACACCCTCAAGCGAAGTAAAGTTTTTAGGAATTTGGTGGAAGGGAGGAATGACATGTATCCCCCCTGACACCCTTTCCTCATTGGATCAGATTAAAATGCCAGAGTCAAAAAAGGATTTGCAGCACGTACTAGGATTACTTGCGTTTTGGAGGAAACATATCCCTGATTTTTCAATTATTGCAAGACCCCTGTATGACTTGTTGCGAAAAGGGGCTCAGTGGGAATGGACCAAGCCCCACGAAGAGGCATTGCAATTGCTAATTTTTGAAGCAACTGCCCATCAAGCTCTTGGTCCTATTCATCCCACAGACCCTGTCCATATTGAATGGGGATTTGCCAAAAGTGGGTTATCAATACATTTATGGCAAAAGGGCCCCGAAGGACCCACTCGACCTATTGGGTTCTATTCTCGCAGTTTTAAGGATGCAGAAAAAAGATATACTGCTTGGGAGAAAGGTTTGTTTGTAGTCAGTTTAGCCTTGAGAGAGGCTGAACGGACTATTCGACAGCAGTCTATAGTGCTTAGAGGCCCGTTTAAAGTAACCAAGACAGTTTTAGCAGGAACTCCGCCCCCTGACGGGGTGGCTCAGAGAGCCTCTATACGGAAATGGTATACCCAAATAAAGCATTATTGTGACATTTTTACTGTGTCTGAGGGGGCAGCAAAGATGTTAACCATTCAAGAGGAAACAAGCCCAGATAGAGAAACACCTGAACTTCCTCCTGTTGAAAATATTTTGATAAAGAAATTAAAATCCAATTATATAAGAGTTTGGTTTGATTAAGAAGTAGAAAATTGTGAAGCATAATGTATAGCAGTGTTAAGTTTGAAATGTAGTCATAGAAACTTTAGGAACTGTGTTATGTGTGACTATAGGAACCTTAGTATTGTTAAGTTTGAAATAAGCAAACCATAGAAACCTCACCAGGAAGATACTGGTCTTTCTATGTTTTGTTTCAAAAACTAAGGAAACCGTCATGGACACCAGTTTGCTGCTTGGAAACCCCCTTACCCTTCCCATCTCGATTTGAGGATTCTAATCAGTAGAGTGAAGTGAAATTGACCAATGATTGTTTTAACATAAGAATATTAATAAGGTGGTATGATTAAAAGACCAATCATTGAAAAGGAATTAACATTTTGCTTGGAAATCTAGTGAATATGTATAACAGGTGCGTATTTAACTGTATTGTTAGACAAGACAGGTGCACACGATAGGTGGAGCGATCCCCCATGTGCCCAGCGCTGCAATAAAGGAGTGCCTGCTTCTTAACTTCTCATTGTTGTTAAGGAGTTTTATTCCGGATTTCGGCAACAGTTTTGGCGACCCAGATGGGACCTTGCGAGTGAGACTGGACGAGATCGAGTGGTGATCGAACTCCAGCCGGCACCGAGGGATTCTCGGGGGGGAACCATCGCTCTCGACTCGCAAAGCTCCTCGCAACGTTCCCTGGAGAAAGGGTAAGGCACTTCTTCTCTGGAATCTGTTCGGATAGCCTGCCCGTAAGGCGCGGCGAAAGCTTCGCAGGGTTGGGGCTCAGAGGGTACCCGTCTGTGGAGAAGCCTAGGCGTCTGCCCGTAAGTCATAAGCGAAAGCTATTGCTGGGTTGGACATCTGTGTATCTGGGATAAGTCTGCCCGTAAGTCATAAGCGAAAGCTATTGCTGGGTTGGACATCTGTGTATCTGGGACAATTGTCATTTGCATTTATTTGGTATTTGATATTTGGTATTTGGTATTTGATATTTGGTATTTGATACTCGATATTTGATATTTGGCATTTGATATTTGGTTATTAATATTTGGAACTTTGATATTTGATTTTTGGTGCATTTGGTATTTGATATATAAGTATAATGGCATTAGCCAAATTATTCAAGAGTAAGAGTATGGGAAATATAACCACTGATGAAAAGATACCGAAAACATCACCATTGGGATGTTTATTGGCACATTGGAGTGAATTACATGATGATTTACGTAAAAGTCAAATGGTTGAATATTGTAATCATTGGTGGCCTTTGTATGTTTTGGAAGAGCAGGAAAAGTGGCCAACAAATGGAACTTTAAGTTATAATACTATATTACAGTTAATGTTATTTTGTAGGAGAGAGGGTAAATGGAGTGAAGTGCCATATGTGGATCTGTTCTTTTATTTGAGACAGAGAACGGATTGGCAAAAGGAATGCAAGTTAATTAGTCGAGACAATTTGGTGATGACATTGACTGCAGAAAATAAGAAAGCTAAGAGTTGTTGTTCGGCTTATGATATTGGAAGGAGGTGCATTAGATGTACGGTACCAAAAGAGGATGAAATGGAACTAGAATTAGAAATAGCCCCACCAAGGGAGGAGCAGGATCTCTCTCCCTCACATTCACAGGAAAGGAGTATTGAGTCAGGGAGAATAATTTATTGGATAGTACTGAAAAACAGATGGTATTAAAAACTGGAGAAGCACGAGCAGAGGCAGCGCTTATGAATGAAACGCTTTCTGGGACTTTGGAACAGAGTTTTCCTTCAGGGGATCCCCAGTGGGATCCAAATGACACTGTACACAGGAGAAGGTTAACTCGATATCAAAAATGGGTATTGTATGGAGTAAAGCATGCAATGCCGAAAGCTTTGAATTGGTCTAAATTATATGAGATAAAGCAAGACAAAAATGAATCTCCCTCTGTGTTTTTAGAAAGATTGAAGGAAACCGCTAGAAAATATACTGATTTGAAATTGGAAACAGAAGCAGAACAACAACAATTGGCTTCGATTTTTATGGGACAGTCCGCGCCTGATATAAGGCGGAAACTCCAAAAATTGGAGGGAGAGGATTCAAGAAATTTAAATAAAATGTTAGAGGCAACATGGAAAGTCTATAATAATCGAGAGAAAGAAGAAGAGCAAAGAAAAGAAAAGAAAGAAAAGATTAGAGACAGTAGATTAATAGCTGTCTTAACAGGGAATGCAGCAAGAGGAAGGGGACGAGCTCGGGGAAGAGGAAGTTTTAGAAACTTTGGTAACCGGGAACCTAATGCACCTCTCGGAATGAATCAGTGTGCATATTGTAAGGAGGATGGACACTGGAAAAGGGATTGCCCTAAAAGGCAAATAAGTCAACAAGAAGCTGCAAAAATGATGACTTTAAATGAATGAAGGGGACCGGAGGGGAACCCAGCTGAACCTCTGGTTACAATTAAGCTGGGAAATGATAAAGTTGAATTTTTAGTTGATACGGGAGCAGTATATTCTGTTTTGAATACTTATAAAGGAAAATTGGGAAATAAAACAGCGAACATAATTGGAGCGACTGGGAAACAGGAGAATAGACCATTCTTTCAACCCCTTGATTTAAAATTTGGAAATAAAGCAATTACACATGAATTTCTGTATGTACCAGAATGTCCGATACCCCTGTTGGGTCGAGATTTGTTATCCAAATTGAATGCACAGATAGCTTTTGAGGGAGGAGAAATTCTTTTAAAAATACCAGAATCAAAGACAGGAGAAATATTGATGATACAGGAGAAGGTTAAGATTCAGGAGGTGCCGCAAGAAGTTGATGATGCTGTGATCCCTACAGTTTGGAACACAGAGATACCTGGAAAATCTAAAATGGCACAGCCTGTAAAAGTAGAACTGAAGGAAAATGTGAAACCAGTGAGATTAAAACAGTATCCAGTTAAACCTGAGGCTAGATTGGGAATCAAGAAATTAATTGATAAATTTTTGGAATATGGAATCTTAGAGGATTGTGAATCTGAATATAATACTCCAATTTTACCAGTGAAAAAGCCATCAGGAGAATATAGATTAGTACAGGATCTGAGGGCGATAAATCAGCTAGTGAAAGACATATATCCTGTAATAACCAATCCATATACACTTTTAACAGCTCTAGGGGAGAATCACCAGTGGTTTACAGTGCTTAATTTAAAAGATGCTTTCTTTTGTATACCCCTGGAAGAAGGAAGTCGAAAATTATTTGCTTTCGAGTGGGAAAATCCAAAAACAGGACGAAAAACACAATTGACATGGACAAGATTGCCACAAGGATTCAAGAACAGTCCAACAATTTTTGGGAGCCAATTAGCAAAAGAACTTGAGATGTGGAAACGAGATGGTCCCAAACCTGGACATTTGCTCCTACAGTATGTAGACAACATATTGATAACAACAGAGGAGAGACCAGCGTGTATAAAGGTAACAATTGATCTTTTAAACTTTTTGGGGTTAAGCGGATACAAAGTCTCTAGAACTAAGACCCAGATAACAAAACAGACTGTGATATATCTGGGTTTTGAAATCTCACAAGGGCAAAGACAGTTGGGAACAGACCGCAAAGAAGCAATTTGCAGTATCCCGGAGCTGAGAAATACCCACGAATTGAGAACCTTCTTGGGAATGACTGGGTGGTGTCGGCTATGGATAATGAACTATGGTCTGTTGGCTAAACCTTTATATGAAGCTCTTAAAGGTCCACCATTTGAATGGGGTCCAGATCAGCAGAGAGCTTTCAAGAATCTAAAACAGGCCCTGATGACAGCACCAGCCCTGGGACTTCCGGATCTGACTAAAGACTTCCATTTATTTGTACATGAGAAACAACACCTTGCACTGGGAGTGCTGACTCAGAAGATGGGAAGTTGGAAGCGACCGGTTGGATACTTTTCCAAACAATTGGACTTTGTAAGTAAAGGCTGGCCTGCTTGTTTGAGAGCAGTAGCAGGCACTGTGATGATAATACAGGAGACCCGAAAATTGACTTTGGGAAGGATGATGGTGCTATATGTACCACATATGGTGATATCAGTATTAGAACAAAAGGGGGGCCATTGGCTCTCCCCAAGCAGAATGATGAAATATCAGGTAATTTTGATGGAACAAGATGATGTACTTTTGAAAACCACTAATTTGACTAATCCTGCAGTCTTTTTGAGTTCTATACAGGAAGAAGGACAACTGGAACATGATTGCCTGACTACCATTGAGTATGTATATTCCAGTCGAGAGGATCTGAAGGATGTACCTATGGACAATCCAGACTGGGAATTGTACACAGATGGTAGCAGCTTTGTTGAAAATGGAATCCGCTATGCAGGATATGCGGTAACAACTGAAAAATCAGTTATAGAAGCCAATGCTTTGCCAAACACAGCTTCAGCTCAGAAGGCGGAATTAGTGGCTTTGACAAGGGCTCTAGAATTGAGTGAAGGAAAGAAAGTGAATATTTGGACTGATTCGAAATATACATTTGGTGTGGTCCATGTCCATGGGATTTTATGGAAGGAAAGAGGATTATTATCCTCTCAGGGGTCCAACATTAAATATAAAGAGGAGATTTTACATTTACTACAAGCAGTTCGGAAACCAACTGCAGTAGCAAGCATACACTATAAAACACATCAGTCAAGAAATACAAAAGAGATTATAGGGAACAGATTAGCAGATAAATCAGCTAGGGAAGCAACCAAAAGGAATGCCCTACAAATGGCATTAATTCCTACAAAAACTATTGCAATACCAAAGGAAAAACCTAAATATTCAGAGGAGGATGAGAAATTAGGGAGACTATTAAATGCAAGGAAAAATTTGGAAAGATAGTAGGTGACATCAAAAGGACAAGTAGTAATTCCACCATTTGTAATGAAGGAAATAGTACAAACAAAACATAAAGAATGTCATTGGAGAGCAGAAGCATTAGTAACTCTTTTAAAAAGGCAAGTAGTATCAGTAAAAATGCTAGAAATAGCTACAATGACAACTGCAAAATGTGAGATATGTTTAAAGAATAATCCAGTTGTAAAAAGGAAGGTTCAAATGAGAATGTTGAAATCAGGAATGAAACCAGGGGATTATTGACAAATAGATTTTTCGGAGTTACCTCGACAGAATGGGTATCGATACATTCTGGTGGGGGTTGATACGTTTACAGGATAGCCAGAAGCCTTTCCCTGTCGGACCAATCAAGCAAAGGAAGTCATTAAATGGTTATTACAAGAAATTATCCCGAGATTTGGAGTACCAATTGGAATCTCTTCTGATAGAGGTTCCCATTTTGTTGCAGAAGTGGTCCAGGGTGTTAGTAGAATTTGGGGAATTACATGGGACTTACACACACCTTGGAGACCACAATCTAGTGGGAAAGTGGAAAGAATGAATCAAACATTGAAAAGACAAATTAGTAAAATATGTCAGGAAACTAATTTGAAATGGCCTCAAGCACTCCCACTGACCCTTTTACGAATTCGGGTTCAGCCAAAGAGTGGGACGTTAATCAGTCCCTATGAACTATTATATAGTAAACCTTATGAATCTCCTGAACCAAATCTGAACATGCATTTAAAAGGAAAACAAGATATATATAACTATCTGCTTTCTTTAGGAAAAACTTTAACTACACTTCGGAGTGCGGTTGTTTGGAACAGACCTCTGTCTTTGGAAAATCCAGTACATGATTTCCAACCAGGTGACTATGTCTATGTGAAGACATGGACTTCTGAACCTCTTCAGGAACGCTGGAAAGGACCCTTTCAAGTATTGTTGACTACTTTCACCGCTGTCAAGATTGCTGAATCAGATGCATGGATCCACTATACTCGGGTGAAGAAAGCTCCATCGTCTTGGAAAGTTATATATAGAAACCCTAGAACCTTAAAACTGACTTTGAAGTATGCCTAATCTTCCATATAATTTTGGAATCTGGGGGAAATGCATTTTGATTTGGAAAATAATATTGGTGGGGATCTGGTCTGAGATTGTGGCTGAACAACAAGTAACAGTGAACTATGGAGGTACTCTGGGATTGGGATGTAATTTTACTCAGATTCCAGAATTTGATCCTGACAAATTAGAAATTAGTTGGATGAGAGAGAAAGGAAAAGGCGAGTATCTACCAGGACAAATTGAACTGAAGAAAAAGACAAGAAATAAGAGACAAACTGAACAATTAATTTACCTCCCAAAGAAAACTCAGGAAGAAAATTTGATGGTAAGATTGATTAAGGGATTTGCTAATTTCCAGAATGTGACACAAATTACTGCCTGTTTACCAATACCAAGGGCAGTTGGTGAATCCATTCCATGAGGAATTTTGACAATGAATTTAACTAATTTAGAACATAGAAATGTGACTACCCACTGTGAACAAAGACCAGTAGTTAGATGGCAAGAACAAGTGACAATTATCAAGAAACAATGGAAGTCTCCAAGGAGCAGGGCAGATTGTGAAAAATTATTAAATTCTGGTTTTATTAAATAAAAAGTTGGGAGATTTCATAATGTAGGATATTGTACTTATGATAAACAAGTTAAGAAAAATACAACTCGAATGATCATGGAATGGAAATGTGACAAGGCTAATCAGACAATATTAGAAAGGACAATTAGTTGAGACTCAGTGTGGTCTATGACTATACTGTCTCAATTCCAATATATGGCTAAAGCTCCTTGGTGTTTTACTTAGGACGGAACCATTTTTACAACTTGACCATCGGTAAATGATAAAGGGAGTACATTACGAGAAAAGGAAAATTCAGTACCGTGGTGGAAATGTGAGAAAATATACAATTACAGTACTAAAGACATGGCAATCCAAAGAATTCCACCTTTAGCAGCAGCCGTGAAGTATGGCTGCTTGTGTAGAGGACTTAAAAATGATCTTCAATTGACTGAAACCTTTAAACCTAAAAGAGGAACAATATTTAGTTACAGAAAAACTACTATTCAGAGTCCAGGACACTTAGTTTGGACAATAAGTGATGGAACCTGGACAACCCACCTGCCTCTTGATGGGAAGGTAAAACAAATCACTTTGGGAATGCCAACATTATGCCTAATTTGGAAAAAGTCTCCTTTTAAAGGATTGTTAGACAATTTGAAATTGGAACAGATGAAAAGGTCAGAAATAGATGATTAATAGAATAAACCCTCCACCGGAGTTAGAATTAGTTGGACCCTAGAATCTCTACTAACCCCTTTGGCAATATATAGAAATCGAGACTGGCTGTACCAACTAACAGGACAGGTAGAGAAACTGGCCAATGTGACCAGAAAAGGATTTAGAGATCTAAATATACAATTACAGACCACTTCCAAAATGACTCTACAAAACAGAATGACTTCAGATATGTTTTTACTCAAAGAACACGGGGTGTGTGGATATTTAAAAGACAGAATGGACCATTGTTGTATACACATTCCAAATGTAACTCAGAATGTAGAACATGATTTGGAATTATTGGGAAAAATTGAGAAAGACACTCAAGAGTTGCAGCAAGATATGCAAGAGAGTTAGATAGACAAGATTTTTAAGAGATTAGGTTGGAATCTGAGTTCTTGGATCAAATCATTGATTAGTACAATATTAACCTTGTTGATAATTTTTGTAATGGTCATTTTGATTTATTACTTTTTGAAAAGACAAATTACTCGTAAAACTTCTTTTAATCGCATGATCATCCAAGCTGTTGCAAGACAGCAAGATGGACCAACAATCTCAGAGTTTCCTCCACCATATAGTAAGTGATTAGTAAAATGATAGTGAAAGTATTGAAATGATTTTCAAAACTTTCAAAGGGGGGAATGTTGAAAATATTTTGATAAAGAAATTAAAATCCAATTATATAAGAGTTTGGTTTGATTAAGAAGTAGAAAATTGTGAAGCATAATGTATAGCAGTGTTAAGTTTGAAATGTAGTCATAGAAACTTTAGGAACTGTGTTATGTGTGACTATAGGAACCTTAGTATTGTTAAGTTTGAAATAAGCAAACCATAGAAACCTCACCAGGAAGGTGGAGCGATCCCCCGTGTGCCCAGCGCTGCAATAAAGGAGTGCCTGCTTCTTAACTTCTCATTGTTGTTAAGGAGTTTTATTCCGGATTTCGGCAACACTCCTGTAATACAAGTGGCCCCCCCCGTTTTCTGAACAATTGCGGAATGTTTGGTTTACTGATGCTTCCTCTAAACGAGAAGGAAAAACTTGGAAATATCGAGCTGTAGCGCTCCGCGTAGATGAGGACAAACAAATAATCACCGAAGGGGAAGGTAGTGCTCAAGTAGGGGAATTAGTTGCAGTATGGAGTGTTTTCCAGCATGAAGCTCAATCTACCTCTCCTGTCTATATCTGTACTGATTCCTATGCTGTATTTAAAGGCTGTACTGAATGGCTTCCATTCTGGGAACAAAATGGGTGGGAAGTCAATAGGATACCTGTATGGCAGAAAGAAAAGTGGCAAGATATTCTAACCATTGCTAGACAAGGAAAATTTGCAGTAGCCTGGGTGGCTTCCCATCAACAGGATGGCACCCCTGTTAGCCAGTGGAATGGCAAAGCTGATGAATTGGCCCGATTAGCTCCCCTCCAGAACACCCCAATAGCAGAAGACTGGGAGCGATTGTTAGAATGGCTACACGTAAAAAGGAAACATTCAGGGATCAGAGATCTCTATTGTGAGGCCCAAGCTCGAGGTTGGCCAGTTACCAGGGAAGAATGTAAAACTTGTGTGTCTGCCTGTGAACAATGTCGTACCCGCTTGGAAAGACACCCCCTGGAAGGTGATCCCCTACACCTAAGGGAGGGGAAAGGGTTGTGGGAGGCTTGGCAAGTGGACTACATTGGCCCCTTCCGGAAATCAGAAGGAAAGCATTATGTGTTAGTTGGAGTAGAGATAGTGTCAGGATTAGTCCAGGCCAAAGCCTTTGCCAGAGCTACTGGGGAAAACACAGTGAAAGCTTTGAAAGAGTGGTTTGGCACTTTCCCCAAACCTCAGTCGATTCAGTCGGATAATGGTTCCCACTTTACTGCTAACATAGTCCAAGATTGGGCAACACAGGAAGGGATCTCGTGGGTACGCCATACTCCATATTATCCACAGGCAAACGGGATTGTGGAAAGAACGAATGGCTTGCTGAAACGCTTCCTCAAGCCGCGTAAGCCTGGATGGGCTGAACGGCTACGGGATGCAGTGACTAGTGTTAACAGTCGTTGGGGAGTGAATGGGTGCCCGAAAATTACAGCATTTTGCCCGAAGACCCCAACCATTATGCCAGCCCCAGATAACCCGGATCGTCTCAGAAATCCATCATACTTTCCAGGCCAACCAGTCTTAGTTGAACTCCCCACGGTGGGAACCGTACCTCTGGTACTGGAAACACCGATGAATAAATATGCTTGGAAAGCAAAAGATGCTTATGGAAGGGAACATAAAATCAATACCAGGTGGATTATTCCATCCTTCTAATAACAATTCGCTTCTGGTTCCTTAGAACGAACCGAGTCTGTTTTCTCTTTTCTCTTTCAGGTGAAGACTCTGGAGCGTGCCTGAGGAAATATGTGAAGCTGTTAATCGTTTGTGTAGTTTTGTCAGTGATTGCTTTGTTAATATTTATAGGATGTTTGGTATACCACCACAGATGTTGTTTTGGTCGACTATTGTTGCCACCTTTAATATCTGGGGAAACTCCTGTGCCCCTCTTTTCGGCTTGGAGTGGCAAAATGAATTTGTGGCTCTAGGCCAGCAAGTGGCCAACACCTTTAATCTGACTAATTGTTGGGTATGTGGTGGACCGTTAGGTTTGGAAAGCTGGCCGTGGACTGCTGTCCCTATTTCCCCAAAATGGTTAGTGAGTAATTACAGTGAGGTCAAAACTGATTCTTACTGGGGTGAAGACACACAGCCCTGGACAATACAATACCCAGTCCAAGGTGAATATTGTCTGAACCGAACATAGAAAGAAAGATGGTATTCCTGTGGGAAATAGCAAGTGCAACTGGACCTATACTTATGACAACCATTACCTCACTAACGGTTGTAGACCAATCGATTGTTCAAACCATAGGGCAGCTATGTCACTGCCAGAAGGGGACGACCAGGCATATTGTCGCCTCTTGAGTTCCAGTTCTCCAAATTTTGTGCCTCACTGGTCCAGATGGGCCTGGGTGAATCAAACAGGGCACAGGAAACGGTTTTCCCATTTTTGGTCTTTCACTAATCAGTCTAATAACCTTCTTAATGTTACCTGCTTTTGGCACCGTGGTTCTGGTGCCTGGAGATGCAGACCCACTGATAAAACATATTCTCGTCTCCCTGATGGGACTCAAATTTGGTGGTCAAGTGATAATAAAGACCACTGTCAGGGACATTTGAGTATAGGTCCAGATGGACTTCCTATCTGTTGGGGCACCATAGAGGAGGTGGGAAAAACTGTGGACAGGTTGTTGATGAATGGTCCGTCAGATCATCCTCTGGGAGTAGGTAATTCAACATATTTCCAGTCACCATGGACACCTACCGGTTTGTTTGAAAATGGTGCACGAGCCTTAAAGGGTCACTATTGGGTGTGTGGCCAACGTGCCTACAAACTGCTACCAGCAAATTGGACTGGAGTGTGTTATGTGGGGGTAATTCACCCTTTGTTTTTCCCGCTCCCAGACGATAAAGGGGATGGGCTGGGTGTTAAGGTATACGATGATCTCAATCGATATCGGCGATCCATTGATACCTCTATAGCAGCTGGGAGTGGTCAAACCTGGGGCAAAGATGAGTGGACGCCTCAACGTATCATACAACATTATGGACCTGCCACCTGGAACCCCAACGAGTGTGTTAGCGGTGCTCGAGAACCTATCTATAACCTAAATCGCATCATCCGGTTACAAGCTGTCCTAGAGATCATTACTAATGAGACAGCCCATGCCCTTGATCTATTGGCGGATCAAGCTACACAAATGCGAACAGCAATTTTACAACATCGCATGGTTCTCGATTACCTGCTAGCCGAGGAAGGAGGTGTTTGTGGTAAACTAAATGATTCTAACTGTTGTTTAAAAATTGATGACAGCGGGAAAATTGTTAAACAAATTACTGCGGGAATACGAAAGCTGGCCCATGTTCCTGTCCAGACATGGAAAGGCTGGGACGTTGATATGTTTTCCTGGCTCCCTGGTGGTCCATGGGTTAAGCGAATCCTATTTTACTTGTTGTGTGGTTTTGCCATGTTATTCTTTTTACCAAGTATTATTCCCTGCTTTATACAATTGATTCAACGTGTTGTAACTAATATGCAATTTGTAACTACTATTTCGCCTGATGGTGTTAAACAAATTCGCGCTGTACACCGAACCACACCATCAGTAATAGAGATTGTATGAAATGCTCTTTTCTGGCTTTTCTATATAGCTGTCTTTTCTCAAAACCACCATGGGTCCTGAAGCAATCTTTGAGCCACGGGGTGGTGTAAGAGACTGAATTGTTATCTTGAACTATTTGCCTCAAAGATTGTTAGGTGTGAGGGACTGGGCTGTCATCTCAAGGAACTGTGAGCTGCTTATCTCGAGCCCTTTGTCTCTAAGATGGCCTGTTTAAGCAGGACACTCCTCTGTCCATAAGGACGATTACCAGGCCATTGAGGCATCCAGAGGAGGAAACAGGCTGGAGCTGATAAGACACTGGTTTCTGGTGTCGATCCCATGAAGGTCGTGTGATAGACAACACCTGCAGCTCATGACATCATCGAAACATGCCCTATAAAAACCCGTAGAGACAAGCTGTGGGGGCCTTCTTCATCACCAAAGAATTGAAGGTTGAGGACCGACGGGACGCCGCTGGATCCGTCCTTGCAACTCCCACCGCCGACTGCTTGCCTGAGGACCAACGGGACGCCGCTGGATCCGTGGTGGTGACTATCCTAGCAATCCTATCCCGACTGCTTGCTTGATTTCTACCTTTTCTTCCATTCTATCCTATCGCCACCATTTTCCACTTTTGATACTTTTGATAATAAAAGCTCTTTTGACTATACGGCGTTTGACCTCGTTTGTGTCTTAATCTCGCTCCTGGGATCATATCGAAACCTTCCCCGACATTGGATCGGGACACCGTCCTAGACGGGTAGTATGTTTCACCAGAACTGTTGACCCAGGTGGAAAAAACAGTCTTCTCGGTTCTAGCTAGCAGTCAGGATAAACTACTGTGTAGCAGGGTTTTCTTCTGAATCTACCCATTGATCCAATAAGATATTCTTTTTCCCTACCATATTTGTACCTCCTATTTGCATCCTCAGGATGCTAGAGCTTCAGCTCTACTGTTAGAAAGAAGAAGAGAGAAAACATGATGCTGCTAATGGGCTTTGCTTCTCAGGAGGGTGAACGAGCCTGTGAAGGGCTTTCCTTCTGCACACTTTTGAGCCTGAGACCTCTCATGCAGGAAGTTTCTCTGTTCTGGAGAGTTTTTGCTCAAAGCAGAGCTGGCTTCTCCCCAGGCACTAAGTTTTCCAAGCGGGAAGGCTCTAGGGGTGCGTGGCTTTAAATAGCTGCCTGGATCCGCATCGTAGCTTGTGATTTCATAATGGTCCCTATTGTGTCACTGGAGCTGGTGCACGTTGGGTGCCACTTAGCTCCTCCCGTGAGGGCTACTCCATCAGTCCTTGGGGAATCGGGCCCCCTGACTGATCTGGAGGTTCAGTTGTCCCCAAAACCCAGTGACTGACGTGAGGATGAACCCAAACGGGGGTTACAAAATGACCCTTCTGGAAGAGTTACAGGTAGCACGGCCGGGGCTCAAAAGTGCAGTTTTGTGGGGAGGGGAGGGGGGGTCCAGTTTGGAAATCACTTTGTTAGACAGGAACCTCAAGAACAAAGCAGGAGGTGGGCTTTTTTGGTCTGCAACACTCATCCCTCTCCTGCTGTAGTAAATACTTCCAGACTCGCATGGTATACAGTACAGGTGATGTTATGGGCTGTTTTATTTGCGTATGGGAAGAAAAACCTCCTACAAGTCCGTGGTTTGAGGGCTGTGCCTGAAGGAGGAGGAAGCACGCAGAGGCGTGATGGCTTGTGGACTCGCGTGGACGCAGGGGTGGATGATGGCTGGGAGGACGTAAGGGAGCTCTCCACCCCCAGCCCCAACTTTTGCCTTCTTGTCATTGCTAAACAGAGACATGACGAGGAGGCAGTGATTGACCGGGGAAGAACGAGCAACACTGTCAGTATTCGCTATGAGGAGGAGGAGTTGGAAGGTGAGTCTCTGCTGAGGTCCTGGTAGAGGGGCCACCAGCCCAGCGCGTTTTCCCATTGCACAAAGTCTCTCCAATGTGCCTTGCTCGGTGTCGCATCATGTGCAGCAAAACGTGCCACGCTTCTTAATAAAGCAGCACAGTTATTGTCACATTTTTTACTGTTATGGCGTTTTAAACGGAGGGAAAAAGCCCCCCGGGAGGCCACGGTGTGAGTTGTAGCCACGGGGCTCGATAATTCACGGCTTTTTTTCTCGCAGAGGCTGCTCCTGGCTTGGAGAGGTTAGGAGAATCATTTAAGGGCTGCAGACGCGGGGCTGTGATTTTCTCTTTTTGTTCTGGAGTTCATTACGATGGGACTGATTTGATCGTCTCTTGTCGCCTCGTGCCATAGAGAGATTTTGAAAATAGTTAGCTTGTGTTGCTGCCTAATGAGCAAGTCTGAGTGTTGTCCAGCCGAAGCTGGAATTTGAGAAGAGGTTCGATACTTTCAGGGCACTTTTAGATGACCCGGAGCCAACACTTGTTGTTGCTGTGTTGTTGCAAAGCTCGAGTAAAATAGGCTTGGAAAAAAGGAGGTCCAGTGAAAATAACATTAAGGGAAGCTGGTGTTGCTCCTGGGATTTAACCCAGGTTAAATAGCAAGGCACCAGCCACCTCAACCATTGCCGCAGTGCCGAGAATGCTGCAAAAAACGCTGCTTTTTCACAGGCCACCGGACCCTGTACGTGGGTGCGCAGATGCCGCTGGTTAGGCAGAGCCAGCGGCATCACCGACGCCACGGCCAGAAGCATCGGAAAGGGGAACCGGAGAAGGACTCTGCCCCGACGGAGCAGGGCTACCACTGTAAGTCCCACCGCGGCATTCGCTAAACTCCTGGGGGCTACATGGGCGCTGGGGCCTTCTGCAAGCAGGTCCCCGTGGCTAGTTTGAGTGAGTTGCTGTTCTTCCGAGGGAAAGTGGCCTTATTGAGCAACACCCTCTTTTTCCCAAGGTGGTGGTTTGTTTTGTTTTTTTTTAATGCAGTTAAATGCATAATGGGTTTAGGCTCGTCTTCCTCAGAGGGATCCTGGCTTTAAAAATGGCAATGTGGGGAAGGAAAGCAGCCCATCCTTATGCAGAGGTGGAATAGATGCTTCTCCTTCTCCACGGCTCTGTGGAAGCCCAGACAGACGCAGAGGAGAGGGGCCAGCCCAGTGTTTGTGGCTGAACTGGTGCTGACGGCCACTTTGCACGTGAGCGTGACGAGCTGTATTCAGGCACGGTAACGGGATGGGTCTTTGCCTTCTGCCCCCAGGCTCCCCGTCCCAGCGGGTGCAGTTCATTCTCAGGACCAAGGAGGACGAGCAGCACGTCCCTCACCGCTTATTCTCCGAGCTGGATGAGATCTGTGTAAAAGAGGGCCAAGATTCCGAGTGGAAGGAAACGGCAAGGTAAATCCCTGCTGCTGGCTGCGGTGGGAGAGGAGTCCCCGCACCGGCAGCGCCCGTGGGCTCTGCTTTCTCCTCTCCAGGACGCGAAGCTTTTGCAGCTGCAGGTGGCGACACGAGGAGCCTTCTCCTCTTGCCACCCCGTGGCTCTATCAAAGGGGTTGCGGAGCTGGGGCTGTTTTCTTGCAATGGGGCTGACCGCACCCAATGTCCACAGGTGGCTGAAGTTTGAGGAGGATGCGGAAGACGGTGGCGAGCGCTGGAGCAAGCCCTACGTTGGCACGCTGTCCTTGCACAGCCTCTCCGAGCTGAGGAGCTGCATCAGCAACGGGACGGTGCTGCTGGACGTTTGTGCCAACAGCATCGAAGAGATTGCAGGTACCGTGGGCGCTGCATCCCTCCGGGAACGGCCGAGCTCAGCTCGCCACGGTGCTCTTCACTCCCAGATCAAACCCTGCCCCAATGGCACGTCCTTTTCCAGAAGTCCCACTGTGTTTTTCTCATGAGCTGTTTTTGGATGTAGACTGGGCGTGCAACAGTCGCACCAGTTTTTTATTCCAATACGGGGTCCTTTTGAAAGCAGTTTGTGGGGTTGGAGAAGCCACTAGAGAATATTCTCCAGCCAAAAAGGAGTGTGTGTCAGGGCTTAGCAGGCTGCTCTTAGAAATACGGAGTCTGCATAAGAGCTGAACATCCTTAAAGGAACTGTTTCTTACAAGCTGTTTCCTCGCATTCTTTTTTTTCCTTTTGCCTTAACATGCAGCATTTAAGAGTTTTAAGGCAGAGTTTATCTGGCGATGACCAAGCAGTGTATTCCTGTGGGGAAGATACTTGAAGTTAATTGCAAAAGCCGCTTTGGAGAAGTTATCTTTGACTGGCGGCAGGTCTCCATTCAGCCCTTTCAAGGGCTGGAGAAGTCGGAGCCGTTCTTAGCACGTTTCTCCCCGGGCTCGGCAAATTGCACTCGATCAGCCCGGGAAACTCTGGGAACGTCTGTGCTATAGATTGCTTATAATTTGGGTAAACGTGTAGAGTCAGAAAGCCCAGGTCGGGCAAGAAAATTGCATTATTTAGAATGGGAAATATTTATCTTAGCGGAATGATGAATAAGCACTTGGATGATGTTTTTTAGCAAAAGAAAATTCTCGTTTTCGCTGCAAAGGCTGAAGATTATTAAAAGGCCTTGCTATGCAAGGCTGAGCCTGCGTTAGGGTGCAGCCTGTGTGGCACAGCCTTCCCCGGGGGCTTTGGGGGCGGGGACTTGTTGGGGTTTCTGCTCTGATGGCTTCATTTCCCTTTGCCATCCTCAGATATGATCCTGGCCCAGCAAGAACAGTCCACGGAGTTTGACGAGCACATGCGGGCGCAAGTTCGAGAAGTCCTTTTGAGGAAGCACCACCATCAGAACGAGAAGACAACCAACCTTCTCCCCGTTGTCTGCTCGTTTGCCGATGTGAGCAAGAGGCAGTCAGACCTGCACCTCCTCTACAAGCCAGGTGAGGGTTTCTGCAGGGCTTTGGCCCCATTAGACTTGTCCGGGCAAAGGAGAAGCATCCCAGTTGCTCCTTGTCCATCTCTCTGAGTGGCTTTCTTTTTCCTACCAGCCCAAACAACCACCCCTTGTCCTTCTCCCACCACTGCCGAAGCTAAAGATGGGGTGAACCGTGAGAGCAGAGCAATGGATTTAAGCAAGGTGAGACACTCGTAGCTTTCTTACGCCTTTAGGGCCAGATTTGCTCTTGCAAACTTGGCTGCAGAGTGTGCTGCAGAGCACTGTGGGCTTTGCTTTTGGGGTAATTGCCTGACAATCGCTTGTCGTGCCCAGGCGGAGCTGCACTTCATGAAGAAAATTCCCACCGGGGCTGAAGCATCCAACGTGCTCGTAGGAGAGCTGGATTTCCTTCACCAGCCCGTCGTGGCATTTGTCCGCCTGAGCCCGGCTGTCCTCCTCTCAGGCATGACGGAAGTTCCCATCCCAACAAGGTGCGAATGAGAAGCACAAATTTTTTCCGTAAAAAAGACACCCAACCAAACGTCAAGTTGCAGGCATCAGTTTGGTGTCTCAAGGGAACAAGGCTAGTGGGAGCAAGCACGTTCCCTCCCCCCACATCTCCTCGCCTTCGTTTCTCCATTCCCTGCTGTAGCTTTTAAACCCATCGGCCAATTTTAATGAAAGTTGGCCCCCAAATTAAATTAGCCGTCGGTTTTGAAGAATTTCAAATTCATCGTGGCGTCGCTGAGCCTACGTGTCCCGTCTTGAGCCACGCTCTGGGCTGGGAGCTCCCAGGGCTTTCCTTGGGTGCTCTTGGAGCAAGGACACCTTCTTCTCTCTCTCATTTTGTTTTTCTTGCCCAGGTTCCTGTTTGTTTTGCTTGGACCAGAAGGAAAAGGCCATCAGTACCACGAGATCGGCAGGTCCATGGCCACTATCATGACGGATGAGGTGCGACAAGATGAGATAGCTCCGGGTCATTTTTGCCTCTCTTCAGCTCTCCCTGTCTCTGAAGTAGTGAGGAAGAGGATTTGCTGTCCCAGCTGCCCGCAGCTGTCCAAATAGCCCAGCCCTCTTTCTCACCCCAAAGCAAACACGCGGATTTGCATCACCCCCCATCCTGGAGGCTGAAATCCCACCCGGGGTGCATCCTGCACCTCATCCTTCTCCCTGGGGTCCCCAGCACGCTGTCCCCAGTGGTGGCATTGCCAGGGCCAGTAAACTTCTCTTGCTCTTTAAGCAGAAGGGTATGGTGTGCCATGGGGGACGGGGGCCTCGTGGGGGAGATGATTACAAATGCCGTGATGCACAGATTTTTCCTTTTGGGGGAATATTTCCTGCCCTTTCCAGCAGGAAATTTGGGGGAGAAAACCTTGCGTTTAGCCAAGAGCTTATTGCGCTGGTTAGGACATCCGAGCTAGGTTGTCTTCTATTGGCAGGTTTTCCGTGACGTTGCCTATAAAGCCAAGAACGGGGCTGACCTCGTGGCTGGCATCGACGAGTTCCTGGATCAGGTCACGGTCTTGCCGCCAGGAGAGTGGGATCCATCGATCCGAATCGAGCCCCCGAAAAACGTCCCTTCGCAGGTGGGTGCCGCGTCGGCGGGAGGCGCGAGGGGGACGGGCAGGACGGCTGTGGATGCTGTTCAGGTGCCCAAAGTCACGAGGTCCCACTCTGACACAGTCACAGAGCCAGACCAGAAGCAAAACAAGCCAGTGGTTACAAATCCATAGCTTTATCTTACTGCCATTTTAACAGGAAAAAAGGAAGATGCCAGGAGCTCTTGATGACAGTGCTTCTCCCAGCACGCTGGAGAAACATGGTGGCCCTGAACTGCAGCGGACGGGGAGGTGGGAGCTTTAACAGTTTGGGGTTTTTTTCTGTTTGCCTCTCAAATCCGAGCATGCACCTTCCCTTCTAGCAGGTTTTTGGGGTTAGCTGGTTCAGTGAAGGGGCTCCACACTACCAGCTTGGTCCCCTGGGCTGGGCAGGTGGGAGATCTGGGCAGCTGGGCTCAGCCACAGCATCACCATTGCACGCAGGTTTCCTTGCTTTGGGATGAAGGAGAGTGCTTCTTTTTAGCCATGGAAGTTACTCTCTGCTTGTGATTGCCCTTCTGCAGCAAAGAAAAGTCAACATGTTCTTCCAAGAGAACAGACTCTCTTCTTTTTCCTGCCTGCAGGCTCTTTGGAGGTTTGACCCTGGATGTGAAGCGGAAAGCCCCGTGGTTCTGGAGCGACTTCCGGGATGGTCTGAGCCTGCAGTGCCTGGCGTCCTTCCTCTTCCTCTACTGTGCCTGCATGTCCCCTGTCATCACCTTTGGGGGACTGCTGGGGGAGGCGACCAATGGCCACATAGTGAGCACCTCTCTCTGTTGGGGGGCATGGGGGAGGATAAAACTCAGGCCAAAGTCCTTGCTGCAGTGAATTTGCATTGGTTTTTGTTTCTGCCTGATGATTTCTTTACTCACTGCTGCCTCTCTTCCCTGGACAGAGTGCCATGGAGTCGCTGCTGGGCGCATCCGTGGCCGGCGTGGTGTATTCCCTCTTTGCCGGCCAACCTCTCACCATCCTCGGCAGCACCGGACCCGTCCTCGTGTTTGAGAAGATCCTCTACAAATTCTGCAAGTAAGGCTGGCTGCCGCAGCTGGGTGCTGCAAGAGCCTTCAGAAGCCAGCAGTGATGGAGAAAAGATGCTTTTCTTTTGTTTTTCTTAGGGGTGGTTGCTAGATTTTAGTGACAGTCCTTTTGTTGCGATGGCTTGGATGGGAGATAAACCACCCTTATTGCCATAAGGTTTATTATTAAGCCCCAGCTTGCTGGCAGCAGGTGACTGGGTGCAAACCCAGCTGGTTTCAGTGTTAGGGCATCAGGGTGATGTGGGAGAGCCCCACCTGGCACAAGAGGGACCTGACCTCAAGCAGCCTCCGAGGTGTTAACACAAGATCCTTGTTAAGCAGTGGTAATTAAATAATGGGCCTCTCCTCCTGTGGCTCTACACCCTGCACCACAGCCCCGAGGCTCTCTGTAGTAGTACATGGAAACTGCATTTCCCATCCGCAGCCTTGGCACGCTCCAAAATTGCTCCCCGTTTTCCCCGAAGGCAGGCATGGCTCAGGGCCTCTTGCTGGCCTTTCCAGCCTTTGTTTCCTTTTGCTTTCCCAGGGAGTACACGCTCTCCTATCTGTCTCTGCGGGCGTGCATTGGGCTGTGGACCGCCTTCTTGTGCATAGTGCTGGTGGCCACCGACGCCAGCTGTTTGGTGTGCTACGTCACCCGCTTCACGGAAGAAGCCTTTGCCTCCCTCATCTGCATCATCTTCATCTACGAGGCTCTGGAGAAGCTGAGTCACCTGCGAGACACCTACCCTGTGCACACGCACAGCAAGCTGGACTTCCTCACCAGCTACTAGTGGGTTTTTTTCCCCCTGAGAAAGCTGCTGCCCCTTGGCAGGAGCTCCGGGCTGCACCTCCGTCGCCTTTCCCTTACCCCTGTCTTGGCTTCTCTCCTCCCAGCTGTAAGTGTGAGGCACCGACCCATCCCAGCAACGAAACCCTGCGTTTCTGGGCGAGGAACAAGATCAACGTGTCTGGCATCGCCTGGGAAAACCTCACGGTGACCGTAAGTGCCCCGAGCCACTGCTTCCTCGCGCCGTGGCCATGGGGTCCAGGGGCATTTGCAGGGTGCAAAAGTCAGAGCCCTTCAGGGGATGATGGGCTTCAAACTGTGCTAGTGCTGCTCGGAAAAGTCCTTGCTTAAATTTAGCGTGTGGTTTTAACCCGCTTGGTCCTGGGGAGGAGAGTCCACCTTGTCCAGTCTACCTGGTCCCCAACGTTGTGGGTAGCAAGTGTCCCCCTCAACCCTGTTGCAGGACAGTATTTCTGACTGGGAGCAAGGTTAAGTAGTGGGTGGTTTGATTATTGTAGAAGTTGTAGGACTTAAGTTCATGCTTGAAAGGTAGTAATTGGCCTCCTTAATGTACTCCTTCCTAGTAACTGCAGGCCTTGCTTTCTTATTCAGTGCTGTCTGTAGGTACATGCATAAATTTGCATGTCTGAGCAGCCTCTCAGGCTGTTGTTGCTGGAAGCAGAGCCCGGGCCTAGGACGGCAGGCTCTTATGGTGGCCTTCATCCCCTCTTGGCCAGGTTCTGCGAGCCCTCCCCTGGGAAGGGACGATCTGTCTCTTCTCCTCCTTTCCTACCATGGTTGTCTTTAGCCCTCCTTCCCTGTTCCCTCTCTCTCTGTCCCCAAGAGTTTCCAGTGTTTCCCTCCCCTCTGGTGTCTTCTTTAGCCACGATTGCTCGAATGGCAGGCAGAGGGTGTGCCGAGGGTGTGTGGTATGGTGTCCCCTCACATCTCATTTCTCTGCTGTGTAGTTCGATGTGTCACTTGTTCAGCTGCTGCTGCTCATTAACTGTAAATCTCCATTGGCAGGAGCACTTACAGGGTCGTGGATCTTGGACCAAGATCCTCAAAAACCCCTAGCTGTGCGAGGTTTCCCTGCCGCCCGTGCACTGCCTTTGTGTCCTGACGCTCTGTTTCTCCAGGAATGTCGGTATTTGCATGGGGAGTTTCAAGGACCTGCCTGTGGACGCGACGGCCCCTACACGCCTGACGTGTTCTTCTGGTGCTGCATCCTCTTCTTCGCCACCTTTGCCCTGTCAAGCTTCTTGAAGAAGTTTAAAACCAGCCGCTACTTTCCAACCAGAGTAGGTAGAAGTTGGTGGCCAGTGTCCATCTCCACACTCGCTTCCCAAAATGGCTTTCCTGGAGCACTGAGCAGTATTTGCCACCCCTTGGTCAAGCTGGGAAACGTTGGCCTTGCAGGCCAAGCTCTCCAAGAGCTTGGATGTCCCGCACCCATTTCCATGAGTGCAAAATCATCGTAGCATTTCCCACCTGCCTCACGACCTGCCCCAGACTGATGGTTTTTGGGTTTGATTTTTTTTTTTGTTTTCCTTTCCTCAGATAGTAGGAAGTCAGGTTTCCCAAAGTTTTGGGGTTTGGGGTTGTGGGTTTTTTTCTTCCCTACCTTCTGTGCATTATGTGCTTGAGCAGAAAGTAGATTCAAATGAGGAGCTTCCTTTTGAGGAATAAAGGATGCCTCAGTGCCTTGTTGCCATTGTAGCTGTGAGTGTAGCTGTAGTGGCAGACATCTGTTTTCTTATTTTTAATATTATTATTATTTTTAGGTTTTGACTTAAACCAACCCTTATCCGCCTAATTAACCTTTTTTTATTGTCTGACACCAGATCTCACAGGGACAAACACAGCAACAGTATCTAAGCAAGGGATTAGGCTGCATGTGCTCAGAGGGGTGGTGGGATTTGGTTAACCAGCCTTAATGTTGTGGATGTCTGCAACTCTTGCATCTCCTGTTACGGCCCTGTTTGCCATGCCCCTCTCACCTCTGGTTTCTCGCCCCAGGTACGGTCCACAGTGAGCGACTTTGCTGTTTTCCTCACCATTGTCATCATGGTGCTCCTTGACTTTGTGGTTGGGATCCCATCACCGAAGCTCCACGTCCCCCATGCGTTCAAGGTAATGGGGTGTTTTGGCACACGAGAAGATGGCCCCAAAACTAGATACCTAGAGGAGAAGTATCTAGAGGTGCTTGCAAAGAGGACACTGGCACTGCTGAAGCCCACGGGAGAGGGTGACATGAAGCCAGGGCTGGGAGGTGCTCTGACACAGGGACGGAGGGGAAAATGAAAGCCATCGGAGTGCCTGGGCTGGGAGACGATGCTGATGTGTGGGCTTTGTTGCAGCCTACCAGAGATGCCCGCGGGTGGTTCATCAACCCCATAGGACCCAACCCTTGGTGGACGGTGTTGGCTGCGCTCGTCCCAGCTCTGCTCTGCACCATCTTGATATTCATGGACCAGCAGATCAGTGCCGTTATTGTGAACAGGAAGGAGCACAAGCTGAAGGTAAGGAGCTGCAAGAGATGACCCCATCCCCAGCCCCTTCTGGGCTGCAGGTCTGGGGAGAAGCTCTTATTCCCAATGCTTTCTGAAGGCGTGGGTTTGGGACATTGCGTGGCAGGATGCTCTCCTGGATTAATGATGATGCAGGGAGCAAGTGACAGGGCAGTTCAGATGAGCAACCTTTTGGAGGAGCAAATTAATCTTGGAGCAATATAGAAGCGTGCTTTTGTTTTAAAATGGCAGCAGCAGCTGCGGGGAATGGATTGTTTTGATGCGCTGCCAGGGATAACTCAGAGTCACACCTTCCTTGCAAGTGGTAGAATTTTCTTTGTGAGTGAAAAAAATGCTTTGGTGGTTTGGGGTTGGTTTTTTTTTTTTTTTGGAGAAGCATGTATCGCACAAGCTCCCCATATCCATTGTGTCTGAACTCCTGCCAGATTGTCATGCCAGGTGCTTGTGCAAAGCCTGCATACACCCTTAGTTGTTTCCATTTCTTGTTTTAAATTCTGAAGAAGTTGCCTTGTGCTCGAGCAGGGTTTGAGTCTGATTTGCGACGTTGTCCTTGCTCTTGTGCTATGGGATGCTCTGTTTCTTGTTTTCCTGCCTGCAGAAAGGATGCGGGTACCACCTGGACCTTTTCATGGTGGCCGTGATGCTCGGGGTGTGCTCTGTGATGGGGCTGCCCTGGTTTGTGGCTGCGACCGTGCTGTCCATCACCCACGTGAATAGCCTCAAAGTAGAGTCTGACTGCTCAGCTCCAGGAGAACAACCCAAGTTTCTGGGGATACGAGAGCAGAGAGTCACCGGCTTGCTGATCTTTGTGCTCATGGGCTGCTCTGTCTTCTTCACTTCCGTGTTAAAGGTGAGAGGAAAATGCAACCCACCCAACAACCGCGAGCTTGTTGGGGGTTACAGAAAAACAGTCCCCTCTCTGCAGGCCTGAGGAGTTAGTTGTGGAGCGGAGGAGGAGGCGATCCCAACCCTTGGGGCTTGACCCACGGTGGGAACCAGCCTCGGTTACGCTTTGCAGCCCTTCAGGCCCCCGTTTGGTGTGCTCGAGGCGAGCGAGCAACGCAACTGCTTTAATTTTCGGGTGTCTTTCAGGCCCACCCATGTTTATGGGTTACAGTTGAGCGTATTCAGACCAGCACATCTGCTCTCTTTCAAACAGGCAGCCCTTTACTGGTTGCAATTTGCTCCCCAAATGCCCCGCAACAGCCGTTCCCAGGAGCTAAACACACTGAAGTCATCCCCGTGGGCTTCCTTGCACATTCCTGCCACAAAGTAATCTCGTCTCTAGGCTAAAAGGAGGCATGTGGCCTTTGCCTGTTGCCCCAAGAATAGGCAGAAGTGTTTTTTCTACCGCCACGGAATGGGGCATAGGGTAACACGGGTGAAATGGCCTATTTTCCTCCAATCTTTCTGGAAAATAGGATTCTTCTGATGAGAGGTAACTCCAAAGTTCAGCCTAAAGCAGAGCCTTAGCTCACGCGTGTGCACAAAATCTTTAATGGTTAAAATCTGACCCATCTCTAACCCTGAATGGAGACTGGAAAGCTTCAAGCAATTTTAGGCAGTGCCTGTGGAAGAGGGTGGTAATACTGAAAATGCAACATAGAAAAAGAAACGATTGCATTCTTTTTTCTTTTATTTTTTTTTCTTTTTCCCCCAGTTTATACCAATGCCTGTGCTTTATGGCGTCTTTCTCTACATGGGTGTGTCGTCGCTCAGAGGAATTCGGGTACGGACTCTTTTACAGCATGCAGCGTGTCGGCTCCCTGGTATTTTGTCTCCGTAGCAGCAGGGAAAAAAGCAGTGGCATGGGAGAAACTTCTCCCAGAGCAAGCAATGAAACTCTTTTGCGTAAGAAAAAGATCGGTGGAGGCACAGGAGGTATATAGGGCTGGGAGGACCAGGCAAGTTCAGCGCGCTCTGTTTCAGGGTTTAGGGCAGGTCAGTGTTTGGTTACGTGAAAGCGGGGGAATTCAGTGCAAAGGGAAGGCAGTTTCTACCACTGGTGGAAATCCTCGCTGGGGGATTCAGTGGGCCAAGAAATGCTAATAATGGAATGAGGTGGAATAGTTGCCATTTGGTGGGCAGCTCTCAGGGGCAAGCCGGTTGACAGATGGAGCGAAGGGAAAATGGGTGCTGCTCCCAGGAGGAACGTGGTGGGATCCAGGATTTCTGACGGCAAGCGAGATGCTGCAAACTGCCTCCACGTCTCGAGGGGGCCAGAAACTTGCCGCAGTCCCAAGGTGGCAAGCTTTCCCTTTTATTTTGCAGTTCTTTGATCGCTTGAAGCTGTTTTGGATGCCGGCGAAACACCAGCCGGATTTCATCTACCTGCGGCACGTGCCCTTGCGAAAGGTGCATTTCTTCACGGCGATCCAGCTGATCTGCCTCGTCCTGCTCTGGACCATCAAGGTGTCCCGTGCCGCCATCATCTTTCCCGTGATGGTAAGAGCTGCTGCCGCTCGGCAGCGGGGTGTTTGCAGCGTTGGAGTGAGAGGTAGCATCGTCTCTGAGCTCACCGCACCTTCCCTCTGATTCGTGAAGGTTTTGGCTCTCGTCTTTGTCCGGAAAGCGATGGATTTGTGCTTCTCAAAGCGAGAGCTCAGCTTTCTGGATGACCTTATGCCAGAAAGGAAGAAGAAGTTGGACGATGGCAGAAATGAAGCCGGAGAAGAAGAAGAGGTAAGGCTTGCTGGGTCCTCGGGGCTGGACATCTCCCTCGGGCTGAGATTGCCTGTTTCTGTTACAGCTTGTCTGGAAACGTTGGGGGAAGATCAGCACTCGATCGAAATAGATCCCAATAGCCTGGATCCCACGTTGTAACCTTTGTTTCCTCAATTAGCAGTGAGCTGAACACTTGAATACAGGTGTAATTTTTAAAACAAGTTGCTTTTCAGAAAGGTCATTATCGTTATTATTATTAGATGGTGATGCTGCTGCTGCTGCTGCTGGCAAGATTTGCTCATAATCGTGTTTTGAACACACAATTCCCCCGCCCCGAAATCTTTGGAGTGAACGGTTTTTACCCTGCTGCACTAATACCTATAGCTGCCAAGGGGCAGAAGGGGAGGGCAGACTGCTAAGTTTGTGCTGGGCCTTCAGCTTATCTCCACTTTGACAAAAGACAGAGAACATGATTTGTCCCTTTTTATGTCAGGAGTCCAAGAGGGCGATGGAAGCTGCTGCTGCTGCAAGTTCAGTTCAGCTGAGCGTGGGGAAGACCAGTGACTTGGATATCCCAAAGCAACGCAGTGACAGGTAAAGGCCCACCAAGCGCCAGGACCCCCGGCAAGATGAGCTTGAAGGTGTTTGGCACAGTTTTCTCCACTTGCCTCTTTGTGGGGCATCCCACAGAAACCAGCAGGCAGCTCGGTGGGAAAACCAAATTCGGGGGCAGGGCTGCAGGAGGTGATCGCAGGGCTCTGACCCCAAGCAGAGTGGCTGCAGCACTCGCGTTTGACCCCCAAACCTTGCATCATCAGTGCCTTTACAGTAGCTGGAGATCCTCATACTTAAACATGAGGAGTTGCAGGCGTGATCTGTACCAGCAGTGGCTTAGGAACCCGGACCGGGGCTAAACTCCAGCAAGAGCCTTTGCACAGAGCTGTTGCTCTGCAGCTCCCCGGCTTGCCTCCCAAAACTCCTCATCCAGCAAAACCTCCCACGCTTATGCGGGGCTTTGATTCTCGGGGCTCCGCTGTTCCTGTTGCTGATGCTAATGCCCTTGGTGGCATCAGTTCCCATAATCACGGATTGCTATGTAAAATATTTATTGCAGGACTGATCCTTCTGAGATTATTATCCTGGATGAAACGTCACAAACACCCGTATGGAAGGCTCTCACTTTGAAGACAGAAACCCTTTGAATCCTGGGAGGAAAAAGGTAAAGGATTGCACATGAACGTGACCGTGCTCCTCTGCAAGCGATGGCGCACGCCTACGCTTTTCCCATGCTTTGGCCGGCAAGGCTGAGCAAATGGCCTGTCCCTTGAGAACAGGCAGTGAGGACCGTGGCATTCAAACCAGCTCCTCTCTGCTGGGGTGGTCCCCTGAACAGGGCTGAATCAGCAGCAGCTGGCAGGTCTTCCACTGATGATGCTCTGCCTCTTTTTCTCTTCCCTTCGCCCTTCCCCACTCCCGCTTTTCACGTTTAGGAATCTTGACTTTGAAGGAGAGGAGTGAGAGCGTGACTCGGGGATGTGCCAATGCAGACAGAGGGAGAAAGCGCTTTGTTTCAGTTGGAGGATTCCCATTAAAGCCATGCAGATGTTTTCAGTTATCCTTGGTGTGCTTCAGGCATTCAGTATCTCTAGACCAGCAAGCTGAGGTGAACGTCACAGTCAATGGGAGTTCGGTGGTGTTAAGTCTGTGTGCGTACGTGCGTGTGGGGGTGTGGGTTTGCAGTGGTAGAGGGACTGCTACTGCTTTATCCTTCAGTGCTCTTCTTTTAATACCTAATTCCTCCTCTTTTTTTTTTTTCTTTTTTCCAAATGTAAACTGGGAATGTCCAAAATCATTTTCTGTTATATTTGATGCCTTCTCCACTTTCTTCTTCATCACGACCGGGTTTTTGGTCTGGTTTGGGGTCCTGGCTTTAATTCACTCTTATGTCTCTTACTGGTACGAGAGGGATGCCCTCTGTGGCAGGGCAGCATAGAGAGCGTCCGAGCAATTGGCCTAAGGTGAAAGAAAAGCATTTGCTCCCTGCGCTCCAGTTTTACCTCTCTTGGTTGGTTTGGATTTTTTTTTTTTCGCTTTGGCTCTGCCATCAGCCTGGAAGCTGCAAAATGCAGAACTGCCACCTTCTTGTCCCCTGGCTGTAAACTGCATCTAAGGGAGCACTTCAGGTATTTGATTTTGAATACACCGTAGGGTCACAGGAGCAGCCAGATGAGACCTGGGGCTCTGTGTCCCTGGGCTGCCCCCTCTGTCCTTCCTCCACTTTCCTTCTGTATTCATAAAGGATGTTCACATGCGGACTTCTTGCTGCACTTCAGATAACGGCAGACTTGGAGGAGTCTGAGGCAGGTAGCTGCGATCTCCGGTACCGAAAGCAGAGGTCAGAAGACTCTGAGAGATAACTGGGAGGAGTCTTGGGTTGATCCCGGAGGAGACAGTTTCCTGCAAAAGAGAAAAATCATCTTGTGTACCTGCCTTGGAGAATCCAGGGCTGCTACCTGGGATCTGAGGTCCCTATAAGAAAAGGCCAAAAGACTCTGGGAGATGCCTCCGGGGAGCCTCAGGTGGACCCTGGAGGAAAGAGCTTCCTCCAAAGGAGAAAAATCATCTTGGGTAGGTGCCTTGGAGAAGTCTGGGGCTGCTACCCCGGATCCCAAGTCCCTAAAAGAGACATCAAAAGACTCTGGGAGTTGCTGGGAGGAGTCACAGGTGGATCCCGGAGGGGAGAGCTTCCTCCAAAAAAGAAAAAATCTCAAGGATAGCTTCCTTGGAGGAGGCTGCGGCTGCTACCTGGGATCTGATGTCCCTATAAGAAAAGGAGAAGGGTGAAGGTTAAATTTCCCTGAGCAGAACTAGCACAACAGTCTAGGGGGAGAAAAAAAAAAATCGAAACTGGGACTATAACAGTGTAGGAGACTGAGCCGTTTGTCAGACAGGGCTCTGAAATTTAATAGAAGCCATTTAGGGCATGTGGAGAACTAGGGGTAAATTGGTAAACTGGACTAAAAGTGCAAGAATGCAGGCAGAGACCTGAGGAGCATCCCAGTGATTTTGGGGGACTCAGACAAGCTCTGCTAACAAAATTTTAATGATGCACTTGCAATTAGTGTCCTTGTGGGTCAAATGGCCCCTGATAGCAGAAATGAAAAAAAAAAAAAAAGAAAAAGAAAGAGAAAAAAAGAAGAGGAGCAAAGCAACAAGAGGCTGATTTGTTGGCAGTCGCTTTTGCAAGGAATTTACAAGTGAGATAAGGACTAGGAAGAAAGATGATCAGGTACAGGGTCTGAACTAAGACCTAGAAAAAGAAAAGGAGAATGTGAAGGAACACTAGAAGAAAATGTTACTATTGTGGAAACCTGGGATATGTGCAGCAAGAAAAATATTTTTCTAAACATGTCCCTGAATGACCAGGGAAGTTAATGGATGAGGTAATGTGTTTGGCTACAGCGGTCAAGAAGAGGAAAGGGTTAAGGAAGAGGGATGTTAAAGGAAAGAGGAATCAAGTGTGTTTGTGGCTGTGCTGAGAGAAGCCTTTGAAGTAAGCAGGGGGAGAGGACTGATGGGGACCGGAGGAACCTCTCCCAGCAGAACCTCTGGTTAAAGCAAAGCTGGGAGATGAGGAAACAGAATTTTTAGTCAACACTGGGGCTACGTATTCGGTCTTCAATACACTAGAAGGAAATTTAAGTAACAAAAGCATAAATGTCATTGGTGCGACAGGAACTCCTGAGGCCCGGCCATTTTTCAAATCCCTGAAATTTAAACTTGGAAAACAATGGGTTACTCACCAGTTTTTATATTTGCCAAATTCTCTGAAAACTTTACTGGGTAGAGATTTACTTGAAAAGGTAGAAGCTGAAATCAGATTCAAGGATGGGGAAGTTGAAATTTTAATCCCAGAATCTAAATATGTCGAAGCCATAGCCTTGTTGTTACAGGATACAAATCCCCAAAGGGACAAGATACCTCGAGAACTAGAAGATGCAGTGATCCCCATCGTTTGGGCAGGAGAAGTTCCAAGAAGGTCTAAGAGAGCGGAACCAGTAAGAATTGATCTAAAACCAGGATCGTCACCAGTGAGAATTAAACAATACCCTTTAAAATTAGAAGTGAGAACTGGCTTGGTACCAATAGTTCAAAAATTCTTAAAATATGAGTTGCTAATAGAATGTGAGTCAAAATATAATACACCTATCTTACCAGTAAAGAAAGCTAACGGAAAAGATTACCGTTTAGTCCGGGATCTTAGAGCAATAAATCAGAGAGTACAAGATATACATCCAGTAGTTGCAAACCTGTATACGGTACTAACTACCCTCACCAGTGAACAAAGCTTTTTGCTTTTGAGTGGGAAAATCCTGAAACAGGGCGAAAGACACAATATACTTGGACGGTTCTACCACAAGGCTTCAAGAATAGCCCAACTATTTTTGGAAATCAGCTGGTGAATGAATTAGACATTTGGAGAAAAGAAAATGGACAGGGAACTGTATTACAATATGTAGTTGACATCTTAATTGCAGCAGAATCTCGGGAGATTACTGTGTATGTACCACATATGGTAGTCACAGTTTTGGAACAACAAGGGGGGCATTGGTTGTCCCTCAGCCGTATGCTGAAATACCAAGTAGTACTACTAGAACAAGATGACAGCGATCTCAAGACCACTTCACTTTTACAAATCCTGCAGTGTTCCTCTCCACTGACTGAGCGGAGAGTTCACCAGAACACGATTGCTTACAAACTGTAGAGGAAATATATGCTAGCTGTCCGGATCTTAAAGATGTTCTGTTAGAAAATCCAGACTGGGAGTTATATACTGATGGCAGTAGTTTTGTTCGCGATGGGAAGAGACTGTCAGGATACGCTGTGACGACCTTAGATGGCACAGTAGAGGCATGAGCCTTATCTCCCAAAACATCAGCCCAAAAGGCAGAACTAATAGCCTCAACTCGAGCATTGGCACTGAGTGAAGGGAGAAAGGATAATATTTGGACAGATTCTAAGTATGCTTTTGGAGTTGTACATGCCCATGGAGCCATCTGGAAAGAGAGAGGACTACTATCAGCACAAGGAACTGAAATCAAGCATGCTGCACAAATACAAGAACTATTACAGAGCATTCAAAAGCCGATGGCGGTAGCAATAATGCATTGCAAAGCCCACCAAACAGGAAAAAAACCCACCAGAAATAGGTAATCGATTGGCACATGAAGCTGCCAAAGAAGCTGCAGAAACAGGCATCATGGCATTATTACCAGAAAAAGAAATAACTTTACCGGAAACACCACCTAAATATGATAGTAAAGATACTAACTTAATAAAGGCCTTACAGGCACAAGAACAAACAGATGGGTGGGCTGTCACACCCACAGGGCAAATAATAATCCCACCCTCATTAATGAGAGAAATTGCTAAACAAGAACATAATGAAGAACATTGGGGAACTGAAAATTTGGTAAAACATCTTCAAAAGACAGTTATAAGCTGAGCAATGACAGAAATTATCCGATCTATCATGGAAAAATGTGAAATTTGTTGTAAAAATAACCCAAATACCAGTAATAAATTAATTTTGCGGGTTACAAAAGGAGGAAATTCCCCAGGAGACTATTGGCAAATTGATTTTACAGAACTGCCAAGAAAAGGGGGATATAGATACATTCTTCTTCTAGTTGATACTTTGACTGGATGGCCAGAAGCTTTTCCCTGTCACACCAATTAAGCTAGAGAAGTAACTAAAATCTTGTTAAAAGAAATTATCCTGAGGTTCAGTATCCCTTCAGGAATGTCCTCAGAGGACCACATTTTGTTGCTGAAGTTATAAAACAATTGAGTAAACAGCCATAACGTGGGCTCTCCATACCCCTTATAGGCCACAATGAAGTGGAAAAGTAGAAAGAATGAACTATACACTTAAATTGCAGATTGGGAAAATATGTCAGGAAACATCAATGACTTGGATACAAGCGCTACCTTTAGCGCTGTTAAGAATTAGAATACAACCTCGTGGTAAAAACAGCTTGAGCCCTTACAAGTTACTTTACGGAAGGCCTTACCAGGCCCCACATATACCAGGAACAATTCACATTAAAGGGGAAATGGACTTGAATAATTACTTAATGTCCTTGGGAAAGACTTTACAGGAATTGCAAAAGTACGTGACGACAAGCAGGCCCTTGGAACTGGATACACCAGCCCATCCATTTCAACCTGGAGGCTGGGTCTACCTCAAGTCGTGGAATTTGGAGCCGCTAACTGAGAAGTGGAAGGGGCCATTCCAGGTACTCCTGACTACTTATACAGCTGTCAAGGTCCAAGGGAAAGGCCCGTGGATTCATTATTCCAAGATTAAAAGGGCTCCCACCTCATGGACAGTTGAACAAGAGTCTCCCCTTAAACTGAAATTGAAAAAGTTATGACTGATTTTTATGATTTGTTTGTAACAATTACGGTAGCAATGAGTCAAGTGTGCCAGATATCATCTTGGGATCAGAACCTCCGTTTAATCTTAACACAGAACGTAACTCGAATACTCCGCAAAAGTGATTGTTGGATTTCTACCCAAATGCCAGCCTCCGGACAAAGCTAAGTCCTACCCTTGATAGGAGTGCCTCTGCCAATAAATGTATCATTATTTAACAATCCACAATATGGTCAAGGACATCCAGACAATGCATGGTGGCCAAGCCTCTCTGGAAAGAGACAAGAAGGAAAGTTACAAGTTACCATCACAAAAGATAACCTAAATTCCACTGTATGCTTATATGGGCCAGGTAATGACTCTCTAAGCTCCTACACCCTTAAGTCCGGAGAAGATGGGTGTGATGATTACACTGCTAGACGAAATGACAAAAGTTTTGTAGGATGTTTCCCAGGACGTAACAGGACCAGATCATATTGGAGGCCCACACTAAGTCATACGGACACATCAAATCACTTTGGCCTCCAAGTCCCAGAAGGAAGCGGTTGGTATTGGTTATGCGGAACACGTGCTCGAAAAGTACTACCTCCCAATTGGCAAGGAGCATGCACATTAGGAGCCGTAGTCCCCAATATAACAATAATTGACAGATCGCATGAACAGAGCGGATGGGTAAAAACTTTTCTCAAACAAACCAGGAGGGTTCATAATCCCATTACAGATCATTCCACAGGATTCCATAGTTTTGCCAGATGGTTTATCCCTTGAATTGGAGTTAGTGGATTGGAAAAGGCAATAGTAAATATATCAGCTGTTATAGAGGACATTGAAAACAGAACCACTGGTGCCATACAGGCATTACAAATTGAAATATCTAGCTTGTCTCATGTAGTAATGCAGAATCGAATGGCTCTTGACTTACTACTGGCTTCACAGGGAGGTGTTTGTACAAGTGTTAATACCAGCTGCTGTACATACGTAGATCAAAGTGGCAGAATTTCTACTCATCTAGCAGAGATTTGGAAACAAACAAAGATCTTACATCAGGTTACGAAGGATAATACGTCCTGGGGATTTGAGGAGTTATGGCACAAACTTACCTCATGGCTACCTAACTGGATTTGGTTGAAAAAGCTATTCATTATTGCAATAATTGTAATCTGTGTGTGCATCTTAGCCTGTGTAATGATTCAGTGCTGTAGCTGTTATAGTCAAGTGTACGTGAAAATTAAGATTGGGTATTGAGGCTTTGGATTTGTAGGTCCAAAGTCTCAATAAAAGGGGGGGAGTTGATGCCTTGAATAAAGGCATGAGAAGGAAAACTTCACTGTATCTCTGGAAAACTTCACTGTATTGCTGTAGTGACGAACGTTTGCTTGCTTGAATAACTTTGAAATTTTGGTATGTACTAATTAGATAAGAAAACCTTGAGCTTTGGCAATGGTATGTGCTAAAGTTGCCAACAGACAGGAGGCCTCGGGCCTGATATGCGTCAACAGAGAAGAAGTCTTGGGCCTCGATGATAAGTTTTGAGTTCTGCTGAATATTTGTAATTAAAACTTGCCAAGGCCAGCTAACTAGGAAAAAGAGATGACCCACCCTGCGCATGACCAAAGGGCGGGCACTATGTAAATGATAATATGAATTTGTATATGACTGGAACAATATAAATTTTGCTTGCTGTAGGTAATGGTGTGCAAGCTAGCTGGAGCGATCCCCCATGCACCCAGCGCTGCAATAAAGAATGCCTGCTTTCCAAAACTCCAAAATTGAGTCTTAGAGAGCTTCTTTGACTGGCTTTTTCGCTAACAGTCTTGCCGCGCCCGATGGGGAGAAGAGAACTGAGTGGACTCCAGCGCGCACCGACCCGTCGATCGGGGACTCCATCGGCTCCTCTCCTGCGGTCAGGCGGTAAGCGACACAATGGTGCAATGCTATTGGAAAAGAGATAGTTTCTGATCGATAAATAAGGGAAGAAGGAAAAGTCTTTTGGGGAGTAGCAAGCATTTGGGGACATTTTGTCCTGTTTGGGCTCTGTGTAAGATGCATCAGGAAAGTTATGCAGCAGGAGCATAATTTCCTTCCTACACATTGATTTGTAACAAAGGGAGACATCCCTTGTTTTGGTGTCTGAAACACTGGGTTCGTTTCTACACGTTGTTTCTGTACTGAAGGGAGACATCCCTCATTTGCTGTACAGAACGCCGGTTTAGAATCGGTACCGATACGGGCAATGCGACTTCCCAGGAGACCCCCCTTTGTTCTGCCTTAGGATGCATCCTGAAAAATTGGAAAAAGTTTGGAGAGGATCCCCTAAAGAAAGATAAATTAAAAGCTTATTGTGCACAATGGTGGCTGATGTATGAATTGGAGGATGGAGAAAATGGCCAGAGAATGGATTGCTGAATTATAACACTATTTTACAATTGATGTTGTTTTGTAGAAAGATGATAAATGGGGTGAAGTTGCATATGTTGATTTGTTTTTTAAGATGTGATCATGAAAACTGTAAAAACGTAGATTGCTGATGGATGATGCTTATGGAATGTATTAGCAGAAAGTATTAATGGAAAGGGAAAGAAAAAGAATCGTTGTATTGGAAAAGAACGTAAAAGGAAGTGTGTTAAGGGCAGTGGGGAGGCTGAAGATGTGCAGATGTTGGTCCCAGAGGGGAATCTGGTAAATGTAGAAGGAAGGGATGAGAAGAGGAAATCGCAGGATAGTAGTGATTATCATTTCTATTATTGTAGTGTGCATTGCCATTAGTTGTGTTAAAAGAATGATTGTAAGATCTATCTCTCAGGTAAGGGTTCACCCAGAAACTGAGGAATACATAACTCTACCAAAGCACACAGACACAACTTATACCAGTATATCGGTCAATGAGGACATACATGTGGTTGAATTGTGACTCAGGTCACGGGGTGGATTGTATGGATCGTCCGGCTCATAGTTCCCAAACAAGTTCCACCATGTCTAGTGCACACAGGCGACTCATGGGGGGTTACAAAAGCGACCCAGCCGTGGGTTGCCTTGAGGCCCTGTCTCTCTGCAGAGACGACTGACGGGGAGCTGTGTAGACAGCTTAGCCCTGGGTTGTCTGGTAAACCCTAAAGTAAACAGGGCGGTGGCTGCACCATTCAAAGAACGAAAACCTGAACTGAGCCTTGAAATCCCTTAACAAATAGTATGCCCTGAGTCTCAATCCAGCCACTATTCAGTTGCCTGAGGAAGAAGGAACAAAAACCAACAACAACAACAACAAAACACCCCGAAAGGGAAAGGGAAAGGTATCCTGTGCACTATTTTTGGACCATGTCTAACTTGTGCACAGGAGGAGGCACTGAAATCTGATACGGCAAAGATAATGGGTGCAGCCGATCTCATTGAAGCTACAAAATTCAGTGCACTAGAAACTGAGGTGACCAAAACTGCTTTAGAGGCAGGATGGAAAATAAGCGCGGCCTTCAGTGTTCATAATGGACAATTGGAGGTTGAAAAGATATTTTTGAAAGATGAATTAAATTCTGGAAGGGAGAAGAATAGAAAATTGCTAGAAAAATTAAATTTGTTGTTCGGAAGACCAGCCCGCTTCCAGCTCAAGAGCAGGGAGTGAGAATTTTTAGCCCAATCTCAGGGAGAACGAGGGGACAGCATCCCATTATACAAGCTCCCTTGAGACAGGCAATAGGGCTGGCGGGACAGCCAGTATTTGTACATGTCCCGTTCATGACCTCAGATCTATTCAGCTGGAAGCAATCAGTGGGGTCCTATCGAGAAAATGTGGACAGAATGCCCACAGAAAGAAAAATTATTTGCTGAATCCTCAAGGAAAAGGGGGCCGGAATCAAATACTAACTTAATTATGCTAGGGATATCTGATACTGAGTAAAGGGGACGGGGGAGAATACTGAGATTTCCCCACCCGATCCCCTGGTTCCCATAAAGCTGGGGAACAAAGTTACAAATTTCCTGATAGATAGTGGGGCAACCCTGTTTTAGGGTGGTTTTGCAGATTCCCGAGAAGGCGAACACACACACTGACTATAAGGGGAAAAGCAAGCATTTATTAACTACAGATGTGCATTATGCTAATGGTATCTTGTAAAGCAAATTAACATACCGACCCGAGGACTGTGAGGAAGATGGACCATCCGTACATTCTCGTGCCGTCTTGCGCCGCGAGCTCAGCCCAGCAATCGGTAGGTGTCAGCTTTACGTGGGCGTCCCCACGGAGGCAACGGTGGCCTCACCGTACGCCAGCCCCATGCTCTTCGGAAAAATCCCAGTATTTACACATTTGCAGAGGAATCGGTTTCGGCACACGTGGCCAGCGGGTGCCAAAAAACGCCTCAGTTGCAACATGGGGAGCCTATGACGCATGCGCTCGTGGGCCAGGCGTGCTGCACGAGCCATAGCCACCCTGTCTATTGGTTCATGGGCTTTGTACACGCGGCATATGGTCATCATCCAGCAGTCACGTGCCGACCATGCTCACAGATGTACTGTGCAACAGCCTGCTGCCCGTCCTCCCCCAGTATTGCTCAGCTCTCTCATCTCCGTGGGCAGCATTCCAAGCAATGGGCAAAAAACCATCCGTTCTCTGTGCTGACTGCATTTTTCTCGGCTATCTACTTCTCCCCCAGTGTTCATCCACCCACCAAAATTCCATCATTTAACCCCTCCGTATACAAACCCGTTCGGTAGTAACTAGCCTTTCAAGTAAAATGTATATGCCAATCGTTGGGCTCACAGGAAAGCGAGCTTTTAGGCCATTTTAAAAACCTGTGGAATGTACAATTGGAAATACGGCTTTGACTCATGAATTTCTATATGTGCCAGAATGCTCCCTCCCATCTTTGGGACGAGATCTCTTGTGTAAACTGAAAGCACAACTAACGTTTTTTGATAAGGCTATTCAGCTACACATGCCTGAAGAGACAGCATGGAGAACTCAGTTGTGTCTATTGACTGAAAAGAAACAAGAAGAGACCAGAATCCCAGAGGAAATTTTGGATGCTGTAATACTTCTGGTATGGGCTTCCAAGAAACCTGGATCAGCCAAGAACGCTGCTCTGGCAAAAGTCAAATTAAACCCAGGAGCCCAACCGGTAAGAAAGAAACAAACAATCGAGGGGATTTTTTGGAATGGCTGGATGGTGCTGGCTATGGATTCCTAATTTTGGACTGATTGCTGAACAGTTATACGCTGCTCTAAAAGGACCTGAGGGAATCTTGGAATGGACAGCAGAATGGTGTACAAGTTCTGATGGAATTAAAAGAAAGTTGATGGAAGCTCCCGCTTTGGGATTACCAAATTTAAGAAAACCCTTTGAATTATATGTACATGAGAGACAGCAGGTGGCTCTGGGAGTATTAACACAGAAGTTGGGGAATGAAAAGAGACCAGTGGGATACTTTTCCAAACAATTGGATGAGATCAGCAAAGGTTGGCCCACCTGCCTGAGGGCAGTAGCAGCGACTATAACCTTGCTTGAGGAGTCTCAAAAACGGGCCAACCAATTACCGTGTTTGTACCTCATGCTGTATCATCCCTCCTTGACAATAAGGGGCATCACTGGATTTCCTCAAGTAGATTAGCAAAATATCAAGCTGTGTTACTGGAAAAAGATGATGTCACACTTTCTTTGATCTCTGCTTTGAATCCTGCCACCTTGCTCCCAATCTCAGAATCTGATGAATTACACCATGATTGTCTAACCACTGTTGAACAAGTGCATTGCAGCAGACCACACCTACAGGATGAAGCCCTGCCTGATGCAGGAGCAGAGCTCTTCACTGATGGCAGCAGCTATATGCTGGAAGGAAAACGAGGAGCTGGATACGCAGTGGTAACAAATGCCCAACCACTAGAGACTAAGGCACTGGCTAGCAACACATCCGCTCAAAAGGCTGAATTAATAGCATTGATGCGAGATCTACAACTAAGTAATGGAAAAAGAGTAAATATATATATATATATGTACAGATTCTAAATGTGCATTTGGGGTGGTGCATGCAATTTGGGGGCAATTTGGAAGGAAAGAGGACTGTTAAACTCACAGGGAACTCCAATAAAATATGGGACTGAAATTATGAGACTGCTGCAAGCGGTTCTCTTACCAAAGGTTGCAATAATGCATTGCAAAGCCCACCAAAAAGGAAATAGTGAAATTATAAAAGGAAATTGGAAGGCTGATTGTCTTGCTAAAAAGGCAGCTCTAAAGGAGCCAAAATTTGAAGCAGCTTTAATTCCAGGGCCTCGTTTAGAATTACCACCACCAAAATATACTGAGAAGGAAGATTAATTAGCAGAACAGACAGACTGCTCCAAAAATGGACAAGGTTGGTGGATAACACCGTTAACGCCATTATTGATTCCTGAAAGAATGACGGAAACTTTGCTCAAGAGATTACATCAGGAGATGCATACAGGAGCAGACGTGTTGACAATAACTGCAAAAAGAAATTTTTTTGGACCAAAGATACAAAGGGTAGCAGACATGGTAGTAAAAAAAGTGTACCATCTGCTGTGCTAATAATCCAAAAATTGGGAAAAAGGTTATAGGAGGAATTGTGAAACAAGGAATAACTCCTGGGGAATACTGGCAAATAGGTTTTTCAGAGCTACCTAGGTATAACCAATATAAATATTTATTGATATTGGTAGATACCTTTTCTGGCTGGCCAGAGGCTTTCCCTTGCCGTACCAACAAAGAGCTAGAGAGGTAATTAGAATCTTATTGAAGGAAATAATACCCCGATTTGGTATTCCAGAAGGAATCTCCTCTGATAATGGGCCTCATTTTATTGCAGAAGTCATGCAAGGGATTTCTAAATTTTTACAGATTAAGTGGGAATTACACACTCCTTGGAGGCCACAATCAAGTGGGAAGCTAGAAAGAATGAATCAAACTCTTAAAAGGCAACTTGCTAAACTGTGTCAAGAAAACACACCTTAAATGGGTAGAAATTTTACCCATAGCTCTTTTACCAATTCAAGTAACTCCTAGGGTCAAAGAGAAAGTAAGTCCTTTTAAGGTTGTTTATGGGAAAGCATATCCCATGAATCTTTCTAACATCACAGGAGACCAAATGCATATAAAAGGGCAGGCTGATGTTAAAGAGTATTTGATTTCTCTTTCGCATGCTTTATCTTCACTACACAGGTATCTAAATCAGAAGGTCTCTCTCCTGTTGGATAAAGGCGGAAAGGACCTTACACCATGTTATTGAAAACCTATACTGCAGCCAAAGTAGAAGGAATGGACTCCTGGATTCATTACACGCAAGTGAAAAGAGCACCAGAACCAGATCAGGAAAAGTGGACAGCCACAGACTGGGAAACTCAAATTTCAGCTAATCTGAGACCATTGAACTTTGAGAGAATGAAGAACCTGAATATTATAATATCCCATTTGGTACTAGCAGTAGGTCAAGAGAATTTGGTTTTACAGCTTATCCAGTCCTTTGGGCAAATCCAGAACGTTAGCGTAACCGCTTGTCTCCCTCCATCTGAGTTGGCAGACAATCCTTTAAACTGGGGAATACTACCTTCGGACTTAGAAAAAAGTTTTTCTAAGAAAGAAAAAGAACAACAATGGAAATAGGGTGGTTAAATAAAATATTACATGGAACAGGATCCTCCCTTACTGGATGGCTGGCAAACCTAATTCAAACTTCGATCACTGTTGTCATTATTACAATCATACTTTGTGTTGTTTTAAGTTCTATCAAGAGACTGGTTTTACAAGCCATGGCTAGAGCATATATAACGATAAAATGAAGTAGTGAGACTTACGAGACTCATATGAAGAGATCTCATAGTCTCAAAGGGGGGGGAAATGATGTACTTAAGAAATGATGTACTTAAGCCACATGAAAAAGGCC